>NW_019443922.1:0-5951 GCF_002814215.2 Seriola lalandi dorsalis
GCACTATTTATCATTAAAGGCATTAACTCCATGTGTGTTTTTTCCCCTTGAGCCTACTTTCAGATCATGGTATCTCACAATGAGAGAATAGAGCCTTTAAGGATCAGAGGAACCACACAACTTGATCCACTGATATCTCTGCTCCACTCAACAAGCCTTCTCTCCTTTTTACCATCCTATTCTATCTCACAGTGAGAGGTAGACATGAGTTTTACGTAACTGCACATGGTTTCCATTTCCCCTTCCCTCTTCAGCTTCAAACCTCCCATTTCGACTTTGCCCCGTTTCCCATCCTTTCCTCCAGTCCCATTTGTCTTCCCTCTGTCACCTTGTTCCACTTGCATTTTTTCCACCATTCAGCTCTCCTCCACTTTTCCCTCTACCTGCCATACCACCGACTGTTGTTACTGCCTTCCAAAATGACCCGTGTGCGCGTTTTCTGATATGATGCCACTTTCAGCAGGATGATGTGTGTTATAAATGCATATGACCATTACAAAAATTATTTGCTCTGCTATGGTTAATGGTGGGTCATGGTCTTTTATTCTCATGGCCAAAAAAAGAAATCCTCAAATCCCTCAAACGTCATCACTTAAGGCAGTGTCAAAAAATATGGGGGGTTGGAGTCTGAAGCAGAATGAAAAACTGGATTTATTGTAAAGGGAATTGAGGCAGAGCAGGTGAAGATGATGGCTGGGAGATGGATGGGAGGTGGGAAGGCCATGAGTAACAGAGAATCTGTTGAAAGCAGGGCTGGAGAGATGAATGAGCAGCAGGCAGACAGACAGGAGGGGTATGATCCTGGAGCACAGGAGAGACAGTATACAGTTTGTTAAAATGCAAAAACATGTGGAAGCAAAAACTAGAGCTAAAAACACTAGGAGGCCATAATGTAGTAACACACAGGTAGACTGAACGATCCGGTGACAAGTCACTGGAAAACCGGGGTTTATGTACTGCAGAGCTGATGAGATTATGAGGGGCAGGTGCACTGGCTGATGTGACCGGAAGGAGGAGTAGAGTAGAGCAGGTGGGGAGCAGAGAGGATCGCTTCACCCAGAAATAGACAACCGAACACAAAAACAAAAGAGAGAGATAACAAGGGAAAGACAAGGGGAAAGGAGAAGGAAAAGGGGAAAAACCCGGAGCCTTGGTCAGGACCATGTACCAGACTCTACAGCCTGCTCGTCGTCTCCACTTGAGGCTAAATTAGTCTCTAAGAATGCGACACACTTGAATATCCGACTGAAAAGTTGGCGGTTGAGTTGCATTGCCAGTAATGTAGGGGGTGGAAAGGAAGAAGAATGTGTGGAATGAGAAAGACAATGTCTTTGCTTTCATCCTGTAAACTGTTTATAGGAATGCATTGCTAAATCAGTGGCGATATTTTAGGAGGTTTGCAACTGTTTCCAACTCTATAGGCTAAATAATGTCACACTACTCCCACCTATACTTTCATTATTCACATTGCCACAAGACACAAAACACCAGTGTTGTCATTTTTCTGCTAATGACAATCAGCTTTTTCTCTCTTCCTGACTTTTCCTCAAATCCCTCTATAAACTCCTCCCTCAAATACCCCATCCATTTTCTTTTTTAAAAAGATATTTTGGGGGGTGTTTTTTCCTTTTTTATTGAGAGAGGTATGACATGCAACAAAGGTCCCCTACTTGAATCAATAAATTTATATATGGTATGTGTCATACCCACTGTAGGACAAGAGGATTTCCCATATCTCAACCTTTTTCATCCCTATACCTCCACCACATCATCAACATCACTCATTCTATTGCCCAATACTTAATTTCTCCTGCTAAAGTTACTTACCTCCATCTTTCTTTCTTTGCATCCCCATCTCTGCCCTCGGGCCTCTCCTGATCCACTGCTTCAAAATTTTCTTCTCTGACCCCTTCCACTTTAATTCTTCTATCCATGTCTTTCTCTTCCTATGTTGACTCTTACCTGCTCTCCAGTCCCCTTCATCCCTCCTTGCCTACCTTTCTTTCCACCCTTAATGGTATATGTAAGCCAGGCCTGACAGTGTGTGGTAACACAGAAGGCAGCTGAGGCCCCCACATACACACCAACCCGTCAATCTCGCTAACTCAATACAGACAGCACCTCAGATCGGCAGAGTGATACGACAGGAAAAACTAGGTCATATTTGTGAGCGTAGCAAAGTTATTATGGAACCAATATACACTAATATTGTTTTCCTTCAGGCAGGCCGAGGTAGATCTGCATGGAGAAACGCGATCTGACAGTTTGATATGAAGAAGGAGAAAGTGAGAGGAGCTGAGTCCCCAACGTGAAATGGATATTCCTCGCCCCACAAAGCTGAGCTTGTCTGTGTAGGTTATTTAACACAGGGTCACCTGTGGTCCACTGGCTCTAAGTGAACAACAGGTAGTGTTAAAGTGTGTTGCATCAGAAGTAACAGTGGTGTCAATGAGCTATAGTAAACTGTTGTTTATCTGGTTCCGGTTGATGTGTCCACGCTTAAGCCAAGCTCAGACTACAGGAGTTTGGGGCCAGTTTAAATCCTATTCACCACTCCTCACAGTCGGAGGAGAAACCTGTTCCTTGACGTCGGTCAGTAGATTAATGTTAGTGGTTCACAGATCCAGTCTTAAACCTCTTGAACTCCCCATAAGGGCCGTCCCAATAATGTCAAACTTGTTTGATATTTAGTTCAAATCAAGATGATTACGATTATGATTACATCAGTCCCACAGCAGGTGACTGTGTTGCCAGGCAACAGTTAACATTCTAGCCAAAGCTAATGTTAGCTAGCATACTACTATTGACGTATTAAAACTGTTAAAAATGTCACCCCCAGTTCTCACTGAAGAATAGACAGCTCCTATCCCTAAATATTTTCTCATCCAGACTCGTGTAGCATTCTGTTTTTGTTTTTTCTCACTTCCCTATGAGAGATCACGTGAGATTGTTACAATCTATTTAAAAAAAGATAATTTAGTTTTTACCATTTAACTTAAGATTTGTTTGTTGATGTATAGGGTTAGGGTTTGAAAATCTTGTCTAACTAAAACTGGGCCTTACTTTTTGTGTAAAGGAATATTGACTATGATATTACTGCAGTTATTTTGCATAAATTTAATTTTTTTTTAAGTTCAAAAAGTTCAAAAATATAATCTTCAGACATATTTATGGAAACTGTGCCTACGCTTCAGGTGTCTGAGTGGTCATTTCCCATGGCAGCAGTTTGACATTTGTGAGCTGGCATTGCAGTGTCAACTTCTGTGGTGAGCAAATGACCAAAGCACGTAATAGCCCTTTATCTCCCATTAACATTGATTTAAAATGTTTTTTTAAATCCATTTTTCAACAAGCCCACATAGCGCTTATTATGCACCATTTAAATATTCAACTTTAGGAGGACTCATTCTGCTGTCCACTTTGTATCCTACTTGGACAGTGGAAGGTAACAAACCAGGCATACTAGTGTCCACTTGGAAAGTTGAAGCTGTTAAGCAGTTAGATTAGCTTGCTAATTACTTATTCCCACAAGACATTACTTTTACATTCATGTTATTTCAACACCTGCTGAGACATGGGCAGATCCTGCACACTCAATATTGTGTTCATCCCACATCATAGAAAGGAAGGGGTCTAGTTAGCTTCTGTTTCCAAGGTGTGGTAAAGACAAATCCCAGCAACAGCTCTGTGCCCTGTAGTCCAAATCACAACACAAGGTAACTAACGGTTAAATGTTAAAAAACAATCTGACTTTCCTTTCCTATTGATATTTTGTCTTCCCTCTGGCTAAGATCATGCTTTAGTTTCACCATCACCATGGGATTCATTACAAGGCTGCTTTCTCAAAATACCGCTGCAATGCTGTGTCTATCTTTTTTAGTGCTCCACATCTACTGTGCACTGAGCACTGACCTCTTTCATTCACATAATTTCATTTGGTCTCCTTCTGCATCACTCTTGACTCCATCTCAAATGAAGTCTTACAACTCTCTCCACTTTCTTCATCCGAGCTCAATTCTATGATGGAGGTCGAACCAGACAGTTTGACTTTGATTTAGTAAATGTGGTCTACGTTACTGAGAGGTTGAGGATAATTGATTTTACCATGACGAGGTGGAAGGTAATTTGCCTCAAATGTCATCATGCTGATTCAGGTTACAGTCGTGTGGGAGCAGGACTGGTGATTATTTCTGTCTGTCTTAAAAAGCTGATCCATTCATCAGATAACCAGTTTACTCCCACTCTCTTTTTTTGGCTCGCTCCTCCTTTCTGTTTCGATCTCTTCTTCGAGAGTTGGAGCATTAATATTTACAGAATATGTCTATGCTGTATACAATAACATGTTCACTGTATATAAAATGTTATCCCTTCACACCAAACTGTGTACATACACATATATCCTGAGGAAAATATTAGTGGAGTTTTTCTGTGAAAAAAACAATAATAGGATAATATATTATATGTAGTCTATGCAGCAAACTTGTATTAACTAGTAAAAAAAAATCTTGGTTTGGTTGGTTTGAATCAGTGCTAACAAGGATGAAAAGAAACCTGTGTTAGTAGTTTCTCTGACAGCAAACTGTTTCATTCTGTCTATTAGTGTCTGTCTGCACATCTCCCACATTTTGTTTCCATCAAGTGTGAAATCTGTCCGGAGCATGAAACTGTGTCAGACAGAGCAATCCGTCAAACTGCCCTTAAGCATCGGTAACCACCTTACAACGACTACTTAAAGCTTAAACAAACAAGCCGAGCAATAATATGTATCCAGTGTCCAATAAAGTGAGCCAACTAAATCAAGTCTGAAGATTGTGGTCAGGCGGGGGGTCTGGAGTAATAAGTGTTGTAAGGGAGAAGGCGAGGACAAGCCTCAGAAGAGGTCAAAGGATTAGTTCGTCTTACGGTGGAGTCGGGGCCTGACTGTGCAGAGCTCTTGTCTCGACACAGGGATTTACAGTTAATTTACAGTTGATCTATTATTTTACACCATTTTTTTGCTGCTGACTGATTTGGCTTGTGAAGGGAAAATGTTGACAGTTCTTTGTTTTTGTAGCACCAAACACTACATTTATCATTTATTACCACTGATACTTGTGACCTCAGTAATACCTGTTGCCCTGCCTTACACACATTTGTTTTTATGTGATTTATTTTCATGTCTTATTCAGGTTGGCTAGTTTTTACATGTTGTCATGTATTTCATATTTATAATGCCTGATTGTACCATCCTTCTCTCCGATCTTTTATAATACAAGTTTTTTCCCTCCAGTTTTTCAGTCCATTTTGTTTTAATAATCAAAACATCTGAATGAAAAAAAAAAGAATAAATACAATAAAAATTGTCCTGTAGAGCTTTCTGGTTGCTCTAAGTTGGGCTGGACAATACTTGTAAATATTTGTATTTGATATTATAAATATTTGTTTTAGTAGGGTGACTCATAGATGAGTTTGAAAAATAGAAATCACATGGAACCAGCTGATCACAATATCTTTATCAAAGGCCTACATATTAAACATGATGCAAAAATATCAACAGAACCCTTAGAAACATAACCTTTTGAATTTAATACAGAATTTTTATCCTGTGTCATACACTTCTCAGCACTCCATGGTAAATCATAGATGGTGCCACAAATCATCTCTCCACCCTTTTGTATATCATTGCGTCATGACGCACAGTGCAGTAATGATGGCAATGCAGTAATGCTGTACATGGGACCTGTTGTAGAAACAACATCAACATGATGTCCAAAAGACCAAATTACAGTAACCACAACTCTAGCAGTGGTCCAGCTGCGGCTCTGAGTTGTAGACTTCTGTTAAATCTCACACAACTTTCTAATCCTCAATCCAGACTGTTATTTTGGGCTGGTTGCCAGGCAGAGTGAACCAGTAAGGGCTGTTTTCCCACAAGAGGTGGGTGGGATATTAATCTGAGTTTTTCCTGTGGT
>NW_019443923.1:0-2494 GCF_002814215.2 Seriola lalandi dorsalis
ATAACAACTTACAACAGTGGCTGTCATCTGAAGTGCTCGTCAGAGAATTTGAAAGCTAAATAAATAAATAACCAGCGGTGACACTTCCTAAAGCCGAGAAACAGCTTGCAATTTCTTTTGAAAATGTCCTTCAAGTGCTCAGTAACAGATGATTAAAGGCATAATTAGAAAGAAGAGAGATGCTAACATGCCTCACATGGCAAAGATTAAACAAATGCAAACATAAGTTATGTGTGTCCCTGAAAAGAGTTGACACACTCACCTTCCACAGTCTCTCCACCCGGGACAACTTGCGTGTTTTCATTGTGCCGGAGCGGCTGCATATGAGTGTCAATGTTAGGAAGAGAGCGAGGAGTGATGTGGCTGCAGAGAGAGATGGTGAATAATGACCTGGTCATAAAAGAGACACACCTCTGCTCTCTGTAGGAATAATCCCCTGGTCAGCATCTCCGCACTAAGTTCCTCACATTAAGTTGAAGCGAACGCCCTCGTGAGTATGTGGTGTGTGTGTGTGTGTGTGTGTGGATGCTGGCATTGACATTTTCCAACTTGAAAGACTGCCCTGCTTTCTCAAGTAAAGACCACGTCCATCAAGGAGACCCCTAGAATGCCCTCAGAGAACCTGACACCGCTGCCATCACACCAGAGGAGGTCAGCTCAGATCACTGGGGGAGAATGGGACAGAACACGGTGTCTGACGGCCACTGACGGCCGCACTAATCTCTGAAAAACAACCCCACAGGAGAGTGAGAAGGGATGAAGCCAAAGTGATCGGCCCCCTTCACAACAATCAGCACTGAACCACTTACCTGGGCCATTAGCTGCAATCTCGCCGTTCAGCACAGATCAGCATTACACACCGCATGCAGAGCTGGGCCACTTTATGGCGCTTTTTACCCAGGGTTGTTTATCCTGTCTTCCTTCTACTTTTCTCCCAGGAGCAATTTGTCCACAACACCACCTTTCTGGATTGATAAAAGTGCTGCTCATACAGCTACAGGCTGATGCAGGCTTCAATTTCCTCAAGTTTTGGGCCGTCAAATGGACGAAGGCAGTGACCCAGTGAAGCTAATACCTGTAAGGTTTCATTAAGTGCACATACTATCTGTGCCCCTGAGGCTTTGCAGGAATGCTAAATGAAATGTCAGATGTGACAGCTGCTCTATTCTCGCCATGCTGAGTTTCTTTTGCTTGTGAATAATAAATAATGCAGGCAGAAATAAACTGGCTTCTGTAAACGAAAAAATCCCTCAGTCAGCATGAACTGAATGAATTATACTACATTCACAGATGTCAAGCCTATAACTTAAAGCTGCACAAATCAATATTTTTAGATTTACAATAGAAAACATCCTTTGTGTAATGTGAAAGTTGTCTCTCGTAGTGAATAATCACCTGACATTTTAGCATCTTTCAGCTCATTGTTTTGGCTTTACAGCCCACAATTTAGGCTGCTGTTTTGGTTCAATTCCACCGCTCTTATCAAAATTGTTTCTAGCTACAGCAAAATAAAAAAAAATAAAAAAAAAAAAAGCTCTAAAACCCACTGTATGCTACTTGGCCAGCAGCAAGTGACAAACAAAATTAGCAGGTAGGAGCAGGTGAACATAGTGGAGCATTTAGCCGCTAAAGGGCCAGATATGTCCCTCAGGAGTTGGTCGAGACATAAACAGAGCTAAAAGGAGGATGAATAATGCACTTAACATTCATCAGATGGGCAGAAATAGGACTCCAAATGTTGCTCCATGTCTGCTGGACATGTAAATAGGCCAGTGGAATTAAAAAAAAAAACTTTTTAAAAAACATTATTTTTACTCAAAAATCAAGCGGTCAAACAAACAATGTCCAGATCTGGATCCTCACCAAAATCGAATCAGCTGTTATTCAGGTTGACACTAATAACGCGAGTATGTTTGTCTCATGCACTCAAACCATATTGTGAGCGCAGCAAGATGCCTTCCTAAACACATCCAGCAATAAAGTCTCTGTATTCCCATGATGCAACAGCCAATCTGGTGAGGGGAGTAACATCAATCATCACGCTTTGGCTTTCCCGTCTTTGGTGATGTGCGATTTGACAGGCTGCCAGCTTCAGAATAGCGAATCACTCAATAGCGCTCCCCGTTCTCTCCACCTCTGCTACATCAAACAATCATTATCTCCCCCATCTCTGTTCTGCTCCATGTGAGCTCCACACTGAACATCATCACAGAAGTCAGCGCTCGACTCCCAGCTCGGGGAAAAGCAATGTTCTTCCCCGCGTTCCCAGAGCTCCGGGTTCATTCAGACTCCTGACTCCTTGGCTTAGAGGAACAGGCAAGAAATATTGACTGGAGATGATGATGTACATACAGCGAAAGCTCCGCCATACCGAAATGCGCCTGACAGAGAAAGCCTTCCACAGTGACAATGACCTACATGTGCCTGCACACAAAGAGGTAAGTCAGCAGATGTACACACTCGCACACACAACACACTACTAATTCAGAGCTGA
>NW_019443924.1:0-12471 GCF_002814215.2 Seriola lalandi dorsalis
GGGGGGGGGGTGCAGTTTTGACACTGAGGTGACAGGCTGCTTGCTACTGGAAAGGTGATAACAGATGACCATTATGACTCTGAAGCTAGGATGCGCTTCAAGAGAGCTGCTGACTCTGCTGCAGGATGTTGGAGCAGAGAAGGCAATTATAGCCACTAAAATGTAAAGAGTGAAACTCAGACAAAAGCTGCAGGTACACAGACAAAGCTGACACACACATCAGATACTCAGTTGTCACTTAGCGAGACAAGGAACAAGAAAATCTGGGCTTCGTGAACACACCTATTCCCACACAGATATTTCTCTGTGGTGTCAAGAGAAACCACGATGCACATAGGCAGAGATAAGTCACATAAGCTCAGAGTATTTACAGCAAAAATCAGAAGCTCAGTTTGAACACTTACTGAATCGGAAACATTAGTCACATGCATAATTATGAAATATTCAGACAGACAGAAACATTCAGACTGAAAAGTAGGCCTGGTAGATAGAGTTTGAAATACTAAAATTTCCAAGGTCCAATGACTTTTCCACTTATTTAAAACTAATTCGCAAATGAAATTGCACAAAAATCCAAGCATGAGTAGCAGGCTGTCAGGGTTAAAATGGGCTGACATCAACAAACCACAATGTCCTCATTTTGGCAAGATAATTGAGGCCAAATCTCCCTTCACCAATGACCTAGTTCGTCTTCAGCAGCAGGACTCAGGAAAACTCTGGTTTCTTACCTCATCGTCTGGTCAGAGCAAGATGATTTATCAGCAGGAGAAATGATTTCAAAATCCGTATCCAACAGAGGTCCGACACATAGGAGAGGAACAGAAACATATGATCAACATTAACCTGACTAGTTAAGTGAACATTTATTATGCAATAAAATGCTGATAATAATCTGCGAAACAACTGATTGGTGCTGACATGCTGAGGTAATATTTGAAAAGGCCTCTGACATTCTTATGGTAATCACATCTTATCTGACACCTGAATCATCAGCTTTCAGAACCTGCCTGACATCATTTATTTTTTCAAGAAATGGAGACCCTGTGTTGTCGTTAGGCTTACAATTTGTTTAGACATCATTGACTAGTTAATTTTTTCATTTCTCCAAGGGCTTTATTAAAGTTTCTAAAAATATGTTCCAAAAAACAAACCATCCATGCTTTTTCAACGCCGGGACAGCCAAGGAACTTATTCCCAGACTGAGTGGCAGAGCAAAGAAAATTCACATATATGACTTTCTCGAGACCAACTTGTCAACTAATCTTTCCACCAAAGACTCTGATCAAGATTAAACTTCTGTACATTTCTAGGTCTAGTGAAGATGTTTGGATCAGGCTCAATACTGGGTTTCCACACTCAAAGTTTTACAGCTTTGATGTCATTTATGCAAAGCTGTCTAAACAAAAATGTCTCAGTTAAACGTGTGAATTATCACTGACACATGTTGAACTAATTTTTGATTACAAAGTGTCTAGATTTTTGGCAATGATAGCACCAGTGTGAGTGTGCATATGTGTGTGATAAAGCTTGAGTGATGATGGTGCAAAAGACTGTATGCATGCTTCAAAGATTGCATGAAATTTACTCATCAAAGGTTGAGCGTGATTGTGGTTTCCAAAAAAATTAACGCGTGGGCTCTTGGTGAGTTTTCAGATTTACAGTGGGCGATTAGAACATCAGCCACTTCTCGAGGGACTTGGTTTTACTGAAAACAACAAGAATGGGTTGCATTAATTAATACTGGACAACACATTTGGAAAACTACAATTTCCACAGAAGGAAACACCCTGCTGGTGTCTTGCTTGTGGAAACAAAGCAGCAGTGTGGCAAGTTAAGTAATGAAACTGGCACTTATCTCAAAGTCTGGTATTTTCAGATCATACAGCCTCTCCAGTAATTAGCCAAGAGCAGACAAATTATTCATGATGTTTGCCATTTACTGATTCTTTCAGTTCTTAAGAGGCAAAACAAATTTCTTTACTCCAAGCTGCCTGTCCCGGGAAACTTACTGGCAGTGTTACAAATATTGATTCACAACTTTAAACTCAGGACCATCACAGCCAGTAAGCTTGCAGACCAGACTGTGCTGAGACGCAGGTCAGGGGACTGAAATATCATTATGACCTCTGCCAACATTTACAACCACTTCAGAAACAGCAGCAGTGTTACAGTAGCCCTTGCATATGGACAATATATAATGTATGAGCTGTGAGTTACTGCTGCTGCTGCTGAGAACTGGCATTAGTATGTATCACTCCAGATGCACTTTGAGTGAAATTACTGTGGCAGGATGACATGCAAATAAGAGTCCTGCGCACTGTTGACAGAGCAAACAAACGATCAGATAATTTAAACATCAACAACCACAGCTCTCCAAATATGTGTGCAAATTTAGACCTGAAAACATCTTATTACTGAGATGCAGAACATGTGAATTCCTGTGCTGTACTGTAATGGCTACTCGCTTGACTTGTTCATTTTTCTTGTGGTTGATGTGTTGACCTACATGCAGAGGTCCTCCACCAGTGATGCTGTCAGCGTAGCCACAGACAGCGGCGAGGATGGTAGTATCTCTCCACAAGGCTTTCCCTGAGGAATGTAAGCCACTGCTGACTGTGCCACCCATCTGCACCACACTCACTTTCCTTCTGGGTGCCTTTCACAGTTACACTTTGTTTTTAAGTGAGTCTGGCCTGATATCAGGGGCTAGTGTTGCTTTAATTGTTAAATGGGTTATGGGCTCTTAATAAAGCAGGTCTAGTTCCATCTCCAGCTCACATGTCAGTTCAGTTTAAAACAGAAGTTAACTGAGAAATGAAATGATAAATTATATAACTGCTGTCTTGTTTTCAAGCTGTTAAATACCCTCACTGACACATGTTAACAGCTCTGCAAAGAAATATCGTAGAATAGATGTGTAGAAAAGATTTTCCAGTTAGCTGACAGTTGTTAGTGACAGACACAAGTCAGACATGGAAAAACTAACATTTGAACTTGTCATCAACATGTAAAATCTGAAGTGGCTGAATGAAAAATGAACAGGCAAGATACCAAAGGTGAATCTTTGGGCAAGCAGTTTCATTTTCTGGTTGAGAAAACATAACACAACTACAAAACTGAAGCATGCAATCATGACTTAAAACAGGTCAGATTCTCATTGTCTATTAAGAGGTGCGGCCATTGTTTCTGGTTAAGCTAGTGCATTATATATAGTGTTATATTTAGATCTATTCATATACTTTAGTGATATATTTATACCATTAGTGAGTGAGTAAAAGGAGAAATTAGAGGCTTCTACCAGATTTCAGAGCATTTGAGTTCCCTGTCAACTTTGGTTTATATATTTATAATCAAATTTAATCATCAAATCTGAGGTGCAGCATAAGCCACAATCAATAGATGCAAAGAAAACCACATGGAAGCTCAGCACTATCTCTGTCCACTATCTGCACGGGTGCACTCATCACCTCCCACTCTCTTCTCTCCAGCTTCATCTCCAACACACCATCCCTCTACATATAGGGCAGCACTTTCAACGAGTCAGATGTTTCAGTGTGACTGTTGCCTCCAGTATACTATATCATGAGACTGGAGTCCTTGAAAATAAATTAGCTCAAATGACGGGGACAGGCTGAGAGCTAACACAATTTTCAGACAGGATAAGATACAGGTGATCTGTGTTTGATACAGTTTGAAACAGGAAACCAAATATTGCCTTCGAGGCCACCACACATGGACATACTCTGGGCTGAGTAAGTAAGGGGTGGAGCTAGCTCAATTTATGGGTTATGCCAATATATCAGTGAAGAAGAGGCAGAGCAGCAACGATTAATCCATTACTGGATGGAAAGAAAATGAACTGGCACCTACTATCATAATCAAGTCATTTCTCAAGCTAAAATACCAAAATGTTGATTGTTACAGCTTCTCAGAATTTGTTACTTTTCTTCTTCAATCATTATAATAAATTGAATATTTGGGGGTTTTGGATTGATGATCAGACAAACCAAGACATCTGACTATGTCACATTTTATTCCAGGAAACTGTAATTTTTTACTGTTTTCTGATGTGTTATGTACCAAATGATTCATCATTTAATCTACAAAATAATCGATGATTAATGATGAAAATACTCCTTAGTTGCAGCCCTTCAGCAAAGTGTCAAACATAAACTGTTTATTGTGTTAACCAGTTAGGGAAGCAATTTCAAATTTCATCCTCTTTATATCTGACCCTACAGAGGCCGAAGTGTAAAGCTTCTTGACACAACAAACTGAGCCAGAACTGCTTGTTTTGAGACAGCTGTAGAGTAAATAAGCAAACAGGGTGATGGGGCGAATCTTTGAGGGATTTACTGCAGAGTTCTCCATCCGGCTGCAGCCCAGTTTATCGGTGCAATCCAGCTATATCTTGGTGGTCCAGAAATAGTTTAGTGTGGCCAGTCTTGGTACCATTCTTGCATAACTGCAGAATTACAGTGTGCTGCTGCTGCTGCTGCTGTGTCCCGTGTGGAGCTCTGGCTGCCAGGCTTTTCAAGGATTTTTCGTTTAGCAGAACCGAGTGTAACCTGTGTCCTGTGATAGTGTAATTTCTCTGCACATATAATAAAAATCTACACCCTTATCTTCGGTTTATAAACCTGGATAAAATTTGACTTGAAGCCAAACAGGCCCGATATCAAGCTAGTGATGCGTTTTAACGGTGCATGGTACACCCCCGTGTGTCCGTAATAAAAATAGTAATTTAAATGGAAGATGTATTGGTTTAACTATGGGTCAGGCAAGACGTAATTTAAGACAGTAGACGGGCATCGCCTGAGTAATACAACATCCCACACACTGTCAGATGTGATATTGGTACAGTACTCACCGTGGTTGAACATTGCGGACCGAAACCGGTTGTTGCTGGACAAATTTTCCATCGCTCAAAGTTTCAGTAAGCGCCAAGGGCTGCGTCCTCCTCCTTCTTCGTCGTCTTCTTCGGTATTTCCTTAAAGTCCCCTCTCAATCTGAACACAACTGCGGTGTAATGACAGTCTGCGTGTTGCGTTTGACCGGACAAACCCGTCCCCCCTGTGAGTGTGTGAGTGAGTGTGTTTGGTAGCAGCAGCAGCAGCAGCAGCACACACTCACAGTCGTTCAAACTGAAGACAGTGTTGCCAGGTTTGACTAACAAAAAGTAATCTGTGGCCTTCAACTTGAACCCCGTTTCTTTTTAGACTATATTGTTAACATTTTTGGAAAATGAACTAAGTACGACAAATTATTTGTTAGTAGTTAGCAATTTGCTATGTACAGTTGTATGTACTGACAACTATTAACAATTAACTTTGATATTTTAGTTCTGGAGTTATAAGGAGCATCTTCATCTGCTATGCTTCGGGAGTAATAGTAGGCTATCCTCAGAAAGTGTAAGTGAGTCTGAATGTAAAAAATATATATGTATCATGTTTGCGTGCTCAGATTTGATTGAATTATGAGTCTTTGGGGTTGTAAGGGTTTTACAATAGCCAACCTTAATTGTCTCTGATGCAGCTGTTTACTAGTGTTGATAAGCAGGTCTAACCACAACAATTTACTTTGCTGTCCTTCACCTCACACAACTCCGTATCTCCGTCCACACCTCCCTCACATTTTGAAAAATTGTTAAATAGGCAAAGATTTACGAACTGATACAAAATGCAGCCAAATTCGGCGGGAAAACCGTCCAAACTGGCAACACTGACTGACGAGCCTGCCTCCAGCCTGCCGGGCCGGTGACGTCGACAGACACCCGCTACTGCAGCAGCAGCCTCGAAATGAAAACAATCGCACGTGGATGAGATGGGAAAATGGTCACGTGCACCTGCGTGGAAAAATAATAGAATGCACCGTTCATCGCGAAAATGAACAAATATAGTGACTAGTACAGTGAACTATATACACTTACTGGGAATTTTTATCTGCATTGAATACTTATACTACTCTGCTGCTCACTCACTCGAAGCAGTGTTTACAGTGTTTTGAGTATTATTGGAATATTTGTATGTATGATTTATCATTAAGACAGCTGTAAAACCCCATGCATTAATGTGGTGGTTTAGTTTATATGCTACAATATCAGCATAATTTTATTATCATTAATGTTAGCAGTAGTAATAGATGTAAGAGTAGTAGTATAAAGTCAGTGGAAAAGTCTTTATCTTCATTGTACCAGGTACAGTACTGTTTCAGAGTAGTTGAGTACAAAATTGTATAACGATTATTTTAAATAACAATAATTTGTAATACAGTATTGAGGAACTAATACTTCAGCTGTGTATCTTACCACATTTTCTGAATCTGAACATGGATGGCTCACTGAACAGGCCTACTGGCACAGGCCCAGAGGCCCAAGGGGTCAGGGGACCCCGAGGCCAGAGACTGTTTGGAATGGTCATTAATATTTCTTGTTGGAAATTCGATTAAATGACCATAAATAGATGCAAAACGACCACAAAGAGACAGAAAACTACAAGCAGACACAAAATGACCATAAAGACTTGAGAGTGATTTTACATGTCTGTGCTCAGGGGTCCATTGTCAATCTACTTTATGCTTTAGAAGGACAGACTGTACATTTTACTCAACTACATTAATCTGACAAATGTAGTTACTACTTTGAAGATTTTACATACAAAAAACATACAAACGTAGTATTGTGCTTGTTCTTCTTCTTCCATCACTGTTACTTTGCAGTATTCATACCAGGAGTGACAGTACATACCTTATACAAGGTTAGGAAATCACAGCAGCATTTAGTTTTTTAATTATACACCTCATGAGCTTCTTGTGCTTTCTGTTTCACCATAAAAATGGAGAGCAGAGACGGATAGTGACATCTTGTGGCTGATGTGTAAACACATTTCTAATGAATTCCTCTATACTTTTTTGAGCAGAGGCAAGCACTATTTTTACCACGTTAACGTGGCCAACACATTTTGTCCGCCCAGGTAATGCAGTGCTCTTCTGGTGTGAATTCACATATTATTGGAGCTGTGTGCTTCAGTAGTTGAAAAAGGCCATTGATTGAGTAAATTCGGTTTCTTGGGATCTTTTATCACTAGATGTCGTGAATTAACAGAGATTGAGTTAGGCATCATCATTAATGAACACATATTTTGAGTCTTTGGTTTGTTTAAGGAGCAACAGTTTTATTTTTAGCTGTGACAAAAGGAAAAAAAAACAGTCGCCTCCTCAGAGTCTAAATGTTCACGTTCAGGATTAAAGTGCAGAATTGTTTTCACAGCTTGTGTAAAAAATTAAATAAGACAAAAAAAAGGAATATAATATTAAAATATCAAAACTGACAATGGAGATCTGGAAAATATAAATACGATACAGAATAAAATGAAATCTCATACAACATAGTATCAGCAATGATATTCAATCCACTTGAATCAGGCTTGCACTAATGATACATAAAAAAAGGAAATCAGTTCACGTTTTTCGAGTCGTTGGCAAGGCTAGCTTACAACAAAGGCACAGCATTGTTCAGAGGTAACGATCCTTTGCAAAGAAGTGCTGCTGAAACATTCTCATTGATCATCAACACGTCCTCGCAGACACATCTAACATGCTCGACATGGCTCAGACTGGAAATGGAGACAGAAACATGGCAAAGCCACTCATGTACAGTACATGCCCACGGACGAACACATCAACCATGAGGGGCTTGTTTTACAGAAGCGTATTTTGTGTTAACAGCCTATACATTGACAGGAGGTTACATGCTATTTGAGTTGCACTGTTACTGTTGAGTTCTGCTTTCCTATAAAGCTGCTGAATTAACTGAATTGTGAAGTAAGCTCCAGAAAATTACGGCCCTGAGCCAAAAGAGTGTGACGAGGAGGTGAGAGGTGAGACAGGCCAGTGCTCTATTATCAGAAGCAGCAGCAGTGGTTGCAGCCTCTGTGGGCATCACATATGAAACCAAGCAGTCAGAAACAACACAGAACATCATTCACAAAGGACCAGTCTGTAGGCAGCAGGCAGAGCTGGGACATCATATCCTCTTGGTAGCAAAGACTGGGAAACCTTGTCTCTTAGGAGCTATTCAACTGGGCATGAAAGTATTTTAACAGTTTTGGAGCCTTTTGCTTAAAAATAATAGAAATAAAAACATAATCAATATTGCCACAGATGTATAACTTTACATACAGTAAGATCACAGAGGGATCGAACTGGCTCCTGCCAAAACATTTTTAAAGCTGAACCATGCACAAAAATTGCATCTATATAATCAGAAACGTATCCTCACGTGGTCCAGTTTGCTATCAAGAGGATGAATTCCCCAGATCCCATTTTTACAGTTGAAAGGCTCTATCAGTGTCTTGCATTCATATATCAACCTGAACCGACATTTATTTCCTTATCACAAGTAGCCCGAGAGGAAATTAATAAACATGGCTTCAACCAGCCATTTGGTAATATAGTGCAAATTAAAGTACTCAAATCTATACAAAAAGATTTCAGTGGTTATATATAAAAACAAATGCTGCTTTTTTCTCATTTCCTTTTTAGCCTCGCTTTCTCTGTTGACTTTTTTTTCCATTCTTTGTTTTCTTACTTAAAATCACAATATTTAGAGACAAAAATAGCTTGGTTTAGAAGCTGAACAGACCTACGTAGTGCATCATGCAGCTCGTGAAAACAACAGCAGGAAATAAAAAAAGATTAGAGACAGAAATCTTATGTTAGAAGGTGCAAGAGAGAAATTTGACCAGAGGAAGAGATCATTTCTGAGGAGTGCGCATATTTATGCAATGCACGCAGACAGATGTTAGGACAGACACGTATATACAGTGATATTTACAGCTAGCATTTACATGTAAACAAACAGTGGGTCATCCACAGGAGGAGAGACAGATAGACAGCCGACATGATGAGACAGTACCTGGTGATATTATCCCCACACCTGAACCACTGTACAGTACATGAGACGAGAGTGAATAATTAATAACAGATCGATTGCCCTCAAAAATCATCATATCACACATAATTTTTGTTGATCATGAGATGCAGATTCAGTTCAGCAAGTTTAAAATGGCAACAAAACCCTTTCCAATAATTTGATATACTCCGGCACACATCTATAGCTACATGAAAACTCCAAGAGGGCCGATCCAAAGTGGAGAAATACTTTTTTGATGGAGGGAAATGACAGGATGTAACATTTACTGAGCTTGAACTGAGGGTCGGAGATGTGTTATGGTGATAAGATTCCTCATATCTCAAATGCTAAAAGCCTCTAACCTGCCCCAATAGTGACAATGTAGAAACAATAAACAATAAAACTATCGGCTGTGCCCTTATAACTGCAGTCAAACTTTTACTCTCCTTAATTTCAACTGGTCGGCCAATAAAAATATGGCAATGTAGCATACGTATATAAAATATGTCTGTACATTTACACTATTTAAAACATTTACAATGTTGCCAGCTATCTACACTGGTATGAATGCATGAATAAAGATGCCACGTGAACATGACTGAGATACACTAACAGCTCTTAAATTTGGGGAGGCAACGTACCGAACTTATGCCAAAGATGTGTACCTCAGTGTTAAGTCAATGCTACACAATAAATGAGGGAGAGGGGCAGCACCACAGACACAAGTAGGTCTGAGATGAGAGGGACACAATGAACCAGGACCTAACCTGACAGCATTATTTACAGTCATGCACTCTTCAGTGAGCTATTTAAAGCTTGAAAGGTTTTGTTTGACTTGTACAAGTGGACAGCAAGTTGATCTCAACCTTTGCGTCGTGAGAGGCTGACAGGCCCCTCTCCTCTGCATTTTTCAGAAGTTCAGTTTTGAGATCAAAACCAAAAAGCAAAATCAAACCAAACTCACACAGAAACACGTGGTGCACAATGTACTCTGTAGAGGCCCAAAGTGAGGCTGAAGGTCTGCTTTGTGCCTTGCTTTTTGGACTACCTTATCCACATGAATATACACACTACAGTAACTACAGTAAGTATTCTTGAATAGTATGACCTCTAATGTTAAATCTACACGATTCAAGAGTTGAGTCATGATTTCTAAGTCGGGTCTGATTGCATATGACATGTTCCACTTTAGCTTCGGGTGCAGCAGAATCAAGCTATCGTAGTTAATGTCTCTTGATTTTGCTTTGAATGTATGTGTGTGTGTGTGTATGTGTATGTGTGTGAGTGCATCTCGCACAGGTGGCTTTTCACATCCACATTTTCCCCCTGAGTCTGTTCATTAAGCCTGAGCCAGCCTGAGCCCGCTGCATCTGCTTCAAACATGGATTCCTCCAGCCACTGCACCACCTGAGGCAGGCAGTCGCTGCCCTGGTGGGGTTAACTCGTAACTTCCCACTCCTCCGGTTGTGTTCAGTCCTGCTCTGGCTGTTCGGGGTGGGTGTGCAGGCCGTTTTCAGGGCGCATGATGCTGTGATTCTCCCAGAAGGCCTTGTGCAGCTGGTCCACTTCAGACACCAGGGGCAGACCAATGTCCAAGTGCATCTTCAGGTTCTCCAGCCACTCCTCCAGTTTGGAGAAAGCAGGTCTACGGATTAAGAAAGCAGGTTATTACCTATCATTTATATTTTCACAACCAAAAAGACTTTGCTAACTTTGCTACTGAGTTTAAAAAATAAATCAATACAACTGAATACAATACTGGGGCAAAACTCAGCAAATTACTATGAAACTTTGAGTGAGAAGAAAAAGATAAAGGTTTATGTTGGGTGAACTGTCCCTTTAGGTACAGTAAGATGTCAGTGTGAATCTATGGCAGATGTCTGACCGTTTGTCTGCATCAAGGTCACAGCACACAGCAGCCATGGGGAAGAAGGCAGGGGGACAATCTGGGGGACAGTAGTGCTCCAGGAAACCAGACACGTTCAATCCAAAGTCCATCGCCCTGGGGAGGTAGTCTGGGTCTGCGTTCACCCTGCCGATTATCTGGAGGGGGCAAGACAACCAAAGAGACAAAGAGTAAGAAGAATTAAAGATGGAGGAGTCATAGGAGGGTTCTCTGAAGGGAGTCCTCCAGTGCTGATCTGTTGAAAACAAGTAAACCCTTCAAACTGAAGCTGATCGTTCCCAACATACCACAACTACTGTGTGCCTGCCTGTCAGAAGCCACATCAAGACAACTTTGTTTTTCTGCTCTCTCTAATCCCTGCACTATTCACTGGCTAATGGTGTCCATCTGGGGAGGTCATAATCTGGGACTGAACTAAACTGGATGGTGTGACTCCAGGCCTAAAGCCTACCATACTTCGAGGTTGGTATTTTCTTACAGGGAGTAAGCGTCTTTTACTTTCCAGGGCTCTGGAAAGCTCCTCCAGAAATATGGAAAATCATACTCATAAAATGAACTGAATACTGTAGAAAACACTTGCAAAATTATAGCTGAATTTTAACATTGGCCTTATTAAGTGCGTAGTAAAACTGCAGGAACATCTTAGACTCCAGAAGGTTTTAAAGGGGTTTAAAGTATTTAATGTTAAGTGACAAGGAAAGTGACTTTTGTAAGTGACAGTTCAACATACTACTAAGGAAAAAACAGCTTGTTTTATAATTTTTGCACATTTATTCCAAATTAAGACTGTAAAAACTTTTGTGAAATCATTTTTTAAATAACCTCTCTGAAATCCTAGGTGTTTAACTACTGCAGAGAGCGGAGGGTCACTTACCTCGCAGAGCATGATACCAAAGGAAAAGATGTCTACTCTCTCATCGTAGCTCTTCCCTGAGAACGAAAAAGGACAAATGTTATCAGTATTTAGGAGGAATGCCATATACGTTCAACAACTGCAGCACTGCAGTGACTGCAGTTTTCTTTAGATATCTCAAGAAGGGGCAAATAGGTATACTGAATACATCTATATCAAAGTGTCCCAGTAGATCATACCATGGATCATCTCAGGAGCCATCCAGTAGGGGTTTCCCACCACAGTGTACCTCTTCCTGCGGTCGGGCTTCGTCTTCAGACCTGACAGTTTACCCTGCGACAACTTCTCCTCATGCTTGTCATCAATCATGAGCCGAGCCAGCCCGAAGTCTGCCACCACCACAGTGTTGTTCTATACAAAGAAAATTATCATAAAAAGTTAATGTTGTACTGCGAGAGAGTGGCAAGAGAGACAAAAGCTTCAAGCAGTGTTTACAACACCAGGTTAGAAAGCTTGAAATTCAGCTCCAAGCTTCCAATTTCTCTTAGTGTAGAAAAACTTCAGGTGTGAGCTCTACAATGCAAACCGTTTGTTTTCATGTGACACGACTACAATGATCTTTCTGTTTGAATAGCGTGAGGGGGATGTTTCCGCTGCAAGTTACTCATGTGGAGTGTGTTTGAGGAAGGTTTAGTCTCTTATAGCTACTGCTAACAAAGCTCTCCTTTATTTTTGTATCTGAACTGCCCCAGAAAAGGACAGGTGCACTTTGTTAAATCCTCTAAGAAAGCATACTGTATA
>NW_019443925.1:0-2939 GCF_002814215.2 Seriola lalandi dorsalis
AAAACTACCACATTTCCATTCATCCTTTTATCCAGGTAAGCACGTAAATCAAGCTCATCTGGGGCTTGGCAACTTGATCGTGTACTGTAAAAGATTATCCTGGATCACTGGATCCTCCAGTGATTTGGTTCATTTGGGATTGTCTTTGTACACAAAACAACTATAATCTCATTTAGTAAACACTTTGTCCTTGAAAACAAACCAGGATTTCCTTTCAAACCAACAAAGGTAAGTCCTTAGAACAAATGGTTATATAGGATAAACACTTGGCATCTCCAGCAGGAAGTTAACAAGGGAAATTATTCACACTGCAGTTTAGGAAATCCCTGGACGTTCCTAACTGTTGTTAAGGAAGCTGCAGCTCTTCAAAAGATATGTTGATACACAGAGGCATAAAAAATGCAGCAGTGCAACTTAAAGCCAAATGAAAAATGCATGGCCTAAGAAGAATGGAAGGTGGAAGAGGAACAAGCCATCTTGTTTTTTCTTTATTTAATTCCAAAATCAACTTTTATATTGTGTATAAATTAAGGAATACTTCACCAAAAGGTTTGAGAGTCCTTTGTTTGTTCTTTGTTGCATTGGAGCAACCACAAGTGCACTGACTCACACAGGCATGACAGCATGGCCACATCATAAGGCTCATTAACTGTGGCTGAGGTTTCCCTGGAATAAAACCTTAAAACTTTCTCAGAGATCCAGATAGAGTATGGATCACAACAGTGTGCTATCCTTTAGAGAAAAGGTGCCTGGAAAGCAGGGTCATGGTTTATCTTTCGCAAAAGAAATCCCCAAAACATCACAGACATTGACTCAGTTATCAGAGTTAAATATATCAACTACGAGGGGTAAAATACTTTCATTTATAAAGAAAAAAATCAAGGACTTTGTTCAAATAAAATGGTAGATATTCTGTATAAATGTAAGCAAGTAATAAAGAATGAAAAATGAGTCAAACTACATTTACAAAGTATACAGATATTAAGTTGTGAATATTTAAAAAGTTAGTATCTATCACTTAAATTACCTATATTAGGTTCTTCTACACTTACTTTGCACAATGTTTTCTCCATATTTCAACTGACTTTGCTGACAAGTTGGGAGATATTATGACAACTGTCAAACAAAGCAATAGAAAAACAGGCAAAAGCTGGATAAAACTGAACACCCCAGAACAAGCTTGTGCTCTAAACAAATTCACATCAGTGCTGCTGAAAGCTAAGAACCTGAAGACTCTGTTGCTTGGTCCTCCATTTGATGAGCAGATTCTTGTATAGAAGACTTCTTGTTTGGTGCCAGACTCCAGCATTTCTTCTATACATGGGCTGCATGCTTCCAGCATGCCTCATCTGGATGACGTATGGACGAGAAGTCTCCCTAATGCTGGCCTCAGCTGAAAGGCAGAGAAATGCCAGAGCCATTACTTAGTATACACAGGAGGACTTAAATGAGTGTCAACTAATTGATTGGTCAATCAGCAGAAGAATTATCTGTAATTTGATAATTAGCTAATTACTTTTCTCTATCATATCTGATAGTAAACTGAATATTGTGGGGCTCTCTAATGTCTAATCTACTTGGGCTGTGAAAAATTATGTTGATAATTTTACACAATTTATGCAATTTAACAGACAAACAATTAACCGAGAAAATAATCAGCAGATTAATGGATAATGATAAAAGTTAGTTGCAACCCTAATATTCAGTATGTGCCATAGTATTGATTCATAGAATAGGCTATACATTCAAAACCTTCACCATTGCTTTGATGGCTTTTCTATAGTAATGTATTAATGGATCACGGGTGGAGTGATACATTAGTGTAAACACCAAAATAAACATTCAATACATTTTCTTGTACATTTTACTTGTACTTAAGCAGAGTATGCATTTTTCCTTGGAAAGACCTCTAACAGTTGGATGCAATTAGTTTAGCTAAACCCACTTTATCCAACTGGATATAACACCAGCTATAACACCAGCTATAAAACTACCTCTACTACTCAGGGCTGTAGCTTTCACCCTTCGCTCAGTGAGTCATACACTAGTTCAGAGCAGCTCACACTGCTGTGATGCTGGAGTCGCAGTGTTGACAACTGCACTACCACCATGTTCGTGAAGTGGCTAATAATAAAGCGTACCGCAATTGAAACCTAGCGTACCTGATAAATCGGGATTTAGCTGGTTATCGCGAATAGCTAGCTGCCGTTAGCCTGTAAACTAACGCTAACCTGCTATCTGGTGTGTTGGCACGGCTGACAATATTTTTCGTTTGAATTGAACAGGCGTTGTCCACGCCGCTTTGTCCTGATACCCACTGTATTTTAGAAAAAGTGTAACGAGCTAAATACGCGAGTCTGCACCCAAAATGAACCGCCAGAAATTATAAAATTGTTTCTCCTGAGCTAACGTGCTGTGTGACAGACCGAGTGTATGTGTGCGCATAAGGAATCATGCTAGCAAGCTACAGCAACACAAGCCGATATTCCTGTGAAAAATACATATTCACTGAGAAAAGCAAACATTTAACATACTCACGAATGAAATACATTAAGGCATATCTTTCCTCAGCTTGTGGTTTAACGGCCTTACATTACAGACGTTATTTTATATCAAGTAAACCTCCTGAAACGACCCCAGGTTTCTCACGTCACTACTTCCTCCTGTCAAAGATCCCAGATCCCAGAAAATATAACGTGAACCAATCAGATCAGCTCTAACTGTTAATGACAACTGTAGGGTCCAATCAGAGTGTCCAAGTGGCTTTTATTTTCATATCACAAACGGCATATCAATATATAAATAAAACAATCACCATTTTTTTCACTTATAATTTACTTTAATTACAAAAAACATACATATAAGGTGCCTCCTTGGCGAACAATGTGAATACAAATTAAATAGTTATATTGCAATACGGAAATGAGTAGAAGGATGTT
>NW_019443926.1:0-2935 GCF_002814215.2 Seriola lalandi dorsalis
AAACATGCAGAAACCTTGCAGCACTAAGAACAGTGTTCATGTGCCCAGGATGTGAGCTAATATGATAGAACCATCTTCTTTAGGTTATCGATCCTATTGACAGTATTGATCTTATTGACATTGGTATGAATATACTCAAAGCAAGACTGTGTATCGTTTGTAAGGATACTTAGGGGATCAATCCCATCCCTTTGTCTACCCTTTCAGTTAGCCTTTAAAACTGAAATGAAAGCCATTTCCATTTTATATGAAAAAGACAAAGTTAAAACACATTGTCTACAAAGAATACCCTTTAGAGTTACCATCCTTTTTTTAAATTTATATACAACACCTGTCTGTTTTGCATAGTGTTTCTACCAAAGAGGACTGAATATCCTATAATAGAAAGTTTCAGATCAGGTGATTTTCCATATTCTTGATACATGTATATTGTGGAACACAATAAAGACCTTAATCAAGAAGTTGTAAAGTGTGGCACCACTATGCCAAGTAATTTATGCAGCAGTAGGCCTACGTTTCCTCCAAAAGCTATAAGTCAATGGTAATTTGTGACATTTTATTTTGTGGGGCACGGGTTTGTTTATGAATGTACAGTACATGATGAAGTTGATTTAATTTTAATGCCATATGGGAAAAAGACCTCTGCTCATTGCAACCTGGCAGATCTTCTGTGATAGTTCTAATATGAGAAAAAACAATGGTCTTAATCCACACAGCAACTGCATTATACTCCAAATCTGTTTTTCTTCAGTGGGAAAAGGACTTTAGTCAGGAGAGAGGTTAATACCATAAATAGCTACAGATACATAGCTATTTTGAGAAACTCTTGCCCCCTTACAAATTCTATAATTTGATTTTTAAAGAACCATGATGTGTCTAAAAATAGCCTGAGTAACATTTGTATCTATGTAGTCAGATTTCACACCCAGGCCCAACATAGCTAAGATAGGGAAGCTAACGCTGTAAATTTTCTTGCATTTTGCATTTTTAAACCTCAAAAAGATAATGGGAGACAATTGTTGATGTGCTGTTGAATCATATCCAAACTTGCCAACTGCTCTCAATTGAGTTAATATAACACCAACACAGACGTGACATACTTCCCCTGTTGTAGCCTCATTCTTACATTGTGATATTCTCTATTATTAATCTGACTTTTACTTTATAAAACTAACATGGTTTTCTATCATTGAACATGAAGCAGATTTACAATTATCTTGTGATCCAACATTGGAATTAACTTTATGGCGCATTTGTTTTCTCTCAATCACTCTTTTTCTGGTTTCTTTTCATCTGGGATAATCCTGTGTTTCCCTGAATTATTTTCCTCAAACCACAGCAAGAGGGTGCAACATTGTTCATTTTCAGTAAAGGACGACCATATGGGCATATAAATCTCAACTTAAAATCCAATCATTCCTCCAATTACTTGAAGATAAAATTCAGCTTTTGAGGTGAACAAAATGGCTGAATAAAATCATCACATTGTTTTGGATCTTAAATTCTCCAGACAGCTACACAACTGCACAATACCCAGGATATGTTGTTTTGGATAATGCCACAATGCCAATGTAAGCCACAGGGATGTGTGGAAAAGATGTTTGGATGTTTTAGCTGTAATTGATTAAACACTGATATGGAAATCAAATGGGAATCAGCTGGTAAGAGATAAAATTAACCTATAAATATTTGAACATTTAGGTGAAATTTGCAACATTCTTCATGTTGGTGGTTTCTCATGCATTACCAGGAAATTCAAATGTTACTGAATGGTAGAAAAACTACAGGAGTTGTTGTGAAAAGTTTATATTTTTTAATTAGTCACTACAGAATGTGTAAAATATTCAGCTACCAAAGTGTGAGTTTAGCGGTTTTATGCTGATGTGAGAAAATACAAATGTTGCCATTAATTGCCATGGTTGATTATAAATCGTGATTTTAAGGTGATTTTCAATTTTAAAAAAAGCTGAGCACTATAAACTCTTCTCCTTGCACAATGACAGACGTCTCGCTGGTTCATCAGGTGTTCAGGCCCATGCTTTCTGTTTTGGCCGGTGTGTTGTGAGTCTAAGCTGTGGATACTTTGTCAGTTGAGAGGTTTCTGATAAATCTGGCACAATGTTACATAAATCTGTCTTTCTTATAGAACTCTGGGCAGTAATCCAATACAAAATGTTCAAATATGTAAGTTTGAAACCAGAATCTACCTTAAAATTAGCTAAATAAGTGCTTTATTTTTCTTTGCTTTGGCTTATGCTGTACTCCATGGCCTCGCCAACCAAAACTCTTTGGTAGCAGAGTTGGCAAGCACACATTATCATAGTACAGGCCAAAGTTCAGTACCCACTACAGGTCAATTAATTAAATTTCTCATATAAATGAAGTGTGTGGCTGTGTTCCAAGGACATATTTAAAAGAGTGTTTTTCCAACGTGTCTAATTTTTCCGACATTAAATATGTCTTCAGAAGAGTGAGTCTTATTTACACTTTCACTTTGCTTATTAAGTCTCTGTATTAAAATTAAACTGGAAAATGTGTCACCCAAGGCAGTAAAAGCTAGAAATTTAAAATCAAATTGATGCAGTTGCTGACTTGTAATGTCTCTAGTATGTTTTCATATTTTGATTGCTATTTTTTCAGTCAATTTATCAAACATCTCTTATCAGATCTAGCCCATGTATTTTGGATCACATAAGATTATGTTGGCTTAAAAGACTGGGTAAATTTTTATACAGTATTTCATATTATCAAAGTTGGATAAATTATAAATAGGTGGGTTTATTCAGCCTGGCATACCTTTACCTTGGAGACGCAGGGAAGGATTTTTGAGTAGTAGTGACAGTGACAGTGGATGGAAAATGCCTTCAGGTCACACTAAAATAATGAATGGTTTTCCTGACATTTTCTCAATAATTAATTTTGAATTTCACTATGT
>NW_019443927.1:0-2932 GCF_002814215.2 Seriola lalandi dorsalis
TTTTTTTTTTTTTCCCCTCTCCCAGGTCCCAAGCTACTTCACTGATACAGAGCGGAGGTCTGTCATGGATGCAGCTCAGATCGCAGGCCTCAACTGTCTACGACTAATGAATGAGACCACTGCAGGTACATGGAAACACAGTAAACTATATGCAGAACAGGCACCATCTGAATCATTGTCGTCTAGTTATCCATTGCTGGTCTTTTTAACCACGTATGGTAATTATGACACTGCTGTGAGATAACATCTAGATGCTATTTTGTGTGAGATATGTTTTCATCTCCTGGAACAAGTCACTCTATTAAAGAAGCTATGAAAAAGTATTGAGTTGTCAAGTGTATGGCCAAATGTAGTCTGCAAATGATTGCTGAGTAAAAGTTTGAACCATGCTCAAGCTGTAAATCCATGTACATATCACATTGGTGCTACAGCATATTTTCATAAAGGTTCAGAAAATCTAATTCATGTTTTAGTTACAGTGACACAGATGGATGTCATGCAGCTAGACCTAAATTTTATTCATTTGTATTTATTCCCATTCTGGAAGTGACACTTGTGTGTAGGTCAGACATAGTTGAGCTCAGTACACTTGAAATGCAGCATGCTAACTGGTATACTGGTACATACAGTGGTCAGAACAAACTAACACCATATTATGCCTGTTTGTTGCAGTGACTCTGGCATATGGCATCTACAAGCAGGACCTGCCAACTCCAGAAGAGAAGCCCAGGATAGTGGTGTTTGTGGATCTGGGCCACTCCGGTTACCAGGTGTCAGTTTGTGCCTTCAACAAGGGAAAGCTTAAGGTGAGTAATGAATAATTTGTACCCATTTTGAAAAACAACACTGAAGGGGAAAAGCTTTTAGGGCAGGTTATGACACCACAGCATACTCTAGGTTCTTCTCGGGTTTGGCAAAAAGTTGGTCATTCTTTTTTCCTTATGTGGGCACAGACAAACAGAATGGTGAACAGTGCTGTGTAGTGATGATTTTTAATCACTTGTTCATGGTTATTTCACTGCGGTGTGAAGAAGGATGTAACCTATGAGTTGAAAACATTCGATCAGAGCACACAGACATTGAACCCACGTGTTGTACTTATTATTTATAAGAATTTTGTTTTCCCCTTATACGGTATGTTTGTTGCCTTGTAACAGACCCTATTTCCAAACCAGAAAGAAATTAGTTTAAAAAAAACATTTGCTGGTGCTTTACACCAGTTGCTACACTTCACTGCCTTGGTTGTTTTAATAATGTGAGAATTTAATAGAAACAAACATTCTCTGACTGTGGTCAATTTATTTAAT
The DNA here is from genome assembly GCF_002814215.2 of Seriola lalandi dorsalis. Lineage (NCBI taxonomy): Eukaryota > Metazoa > Chordata > Actinopteri > Carangiformes > Carangidae > Seriola > Seriola lalandi. Next base: position 1,308 of record NW_019443927.1, read on the forward strand.
TAAGAAAACATTTTACCTAATATACCTAAGGTTGTTTAAAAGCATCTATTATAATATAATCAATAATTGATATAGTACAATATAAGTATTTATCAAGCTATTTATCCATTAGTTTAATAATTTACCCCTTCTCTCCCTCCACCTCCAGCTCCTGGCTACAGCGTTTGATTCAGAGCTCGGCGGGAAGGACTTTGACAACATCCTGGTCAACCACTTCTGCGAGGAGTTTGGAAAGAAGTACAAGCTGGACGTCAAGTCCAAGCCCCGAGCGCTGGTGCGGCTCTACCAAGAGAGTGAGAAGCTCAAGAAGCTGATGAGTGCAAACTCCTCTGACCTGCCTCTCAACATCGAGTGCTTCATGAACGACATTGATGTTTCCGGCAAACTTAACAGGTGAGCTTCAAAGTTACTTTTATTAAGAGGACAAAACCTGCTATGTAACAGCAGGTATAACCAAAATCTTAAATGAGGGTTTGAGAAACACTATATTTTGATTTGTTTGTTGCTTTATATTAACAAATGAAAATAAATAAAAAATTGTGAAACAAAAATACATGTGGGTGTCTCCGAGTATGTGTTAGTCTGTATCTATTAATAATCTATGACCATGTGTCCCCAGAGGTCAGTTTGAGGAGATGTGTGCGGGGCTGCTGGCCAAAGTAGAGGGTCCCCTGCGCAGCGTCATGGAACAAGCCAGTGAGTACATATTACTTAAATAGCAGCTGGACTATCCCCGTAAGCACATGGCACACTCGCAAAGACATGGTTCAGTCATGTGCTTTGCTGAGACAGCCCTTCCCTCCGGACACTGGCGACATGCCTGCCTCCCTCTAATCCTTCCTTACTTCCTCTATGTCTTGCTCTTGCTTGTCCATTCTAAAAGTTTGCTGTTTTCACTAGGTACTACAATGTCCCATGAGCTTCTTTCATTCAGACTAAAGAACTGTTCACACACTGAGCACTTTGTCATTGTATTTAATGGGAGTGTTTTGGAAAGTGAAGCTGTGACTCTCTAAACTCAATAAGCCTGTTTTTGTATCGTTCTTACCACCTGCTTCCTGTACCCAGAACTGAAAAAGGAAGATGTCTATGCAGTGGAGATCGTCGGCGGTGCCTCCAGAATCCCCGCCATCAAGGAGAGAATCAGCAAATTCTTTGGCAAAGAGCTGAGCACTACTCTGAACGCAGACGAGGCTGTGGCCAGAGGCTGTGCCCTGCAGGTACAGCTCACCTGTCCTCACCCAACACTTTGGTCCTGTTAACGACTCACGCAGGAAACTCACCTTCTGGTAGCTTAGATAAGAGAGTAGAAGAAAGATCACACACATTCAATTTAATTTAATTTTTCACTGTTGGTCAGAATAAGATAGCAGCTTCAAGACAGAACCTTGAGCTTTGATAACTTATATTTTGTATTTTTCTTTCTCTTCTCCTCAGTGTGCTATCTTGTCACCAGCATTCAAAGTCAGAGAGTTCTCCATTACAGATGTTGTCCCCTACTCTATCTCCCTAAAATGGAATTCAGCCGCAGAAGAAGGACTGAGGTACGATCTCTGTCGGTGTCACATGAGGACATCTAATGAGGAAATGCAGTTAGGACTTTGTTTAAATTCATGTTTGGATCA
>NW_019443928.1:0-2926 GCF_002814215.2 Seriola lalandi dorsalis
TGGTGATGGTGATGGTGTTAGAAGAAAAGTTATTACAATTCATCATCTGGCAACCATGAATATATGTCCAAAATTTCATGTCAATATATCCAGAATTTGTCAAGCTTTAGTCTGGAGCAAAGTGGTCAACTGACTGACTGATCAACAGACCATCACTACCATCCTTAACACCATGCTGCTTCCGCATATCATATGAAACCAGTAGCTATGTGAAAAGTATCAAAAACATATGAATCAGTCTTAAAGCTTCTAAAATTGCTCTGTGTTAAAGTAAGAAATACACTGTCTTTATGAATATTTCTTGTTTTATTCCTGTCCTTTTAGGCTACTCTCCATGCCACAAACCGAGGGAAGACAAAGATCCAGAAGAAGCTAGAGAGGAGGAAACAAGGAGATGGGACCTTTAAAATCTATGAAGATGGAAGGAAGAGTGTGCGCTCCCTCTCTGGACTTCAGCTGGGCAATGATGTCATGTTTGTCAAACAGGGGACGTATGTAAATCCAAAGGACCGTGGTCGCCGCAATGTTCGTGACATGTTCCCCAGAGACAATGATGATGCCATTTCACGTGCCATGAGCGAGCCGGACCTCCACGGTCCCGATGTGGACTATTCTGAGATCAGCACCGACTCTGGACATGATTCTCTGTTCAACCGGCCCGGTCTGGGCACCATGGTCTTTAGGAGGAACTACGTGAGTGGGGGGATGTTTGACCTCGGTGGTCGGGACGAGGCAACTGTGGACCGGTCGGGCAATAATGTGCGTTTACGCAGTCGGCTGCAGCATTACCCGAGTCTGGATGCAGACAGCATTGGCAGCGCACGCAGCCTACAGGAGAGGAATGTGGAGGACCTGCCTTGGGAAGAAGTAGAATTAGGGCTGGACGATGACGATCAGCCTGAAACAAGCCCTCTGGAAGTTTTCCTAGCCACACAAAGCATGAGCGAGTTTTTCTCCATCTTCAAGAGGGAGAAGATTGACCTAGAAGCGCTGTTGCTGTGCTCTGACCATGACCTTAAGAGTATCCACATCCCCTTAGGACCGAGGAAAAAGATCTTAGATGCGTGTAAAAGACGGCTGGAGAGCATAGAGGACCCGGACTGCATCGAGGACACAGAACTGTGAGTGCTGAGATTTTCATTGAGATTACAGTTTAGTAAGGAAGTATTTGAGCAATGACATATTGTTTGTTATGTTGTCTCTGTTCTCCCACACATTGGATTTGATATGAAACAATAAATGTTGGGGAGTACCAACTTTCAATTTAAATTTGAGTATGTCCCCATCAGACACATCATTGCATCAGTGGGGGGGTTCAACATTTTCTCTGGGGCAAAAAGGAACCCAGTACAGTGTGTCAGTGAACTGAAGTGTTACAGTCTTTACAGTATCTTGCTTGATTAACTAAAACTGAATGTGATGGAGTAGAAAGAACAATATTACCCTTTGAAATGTATTTGAGTTGAAGTATGAATTAGAATAAAACTGAATTCCTGAGTGAATACAAAGGGGGTGACAACTATAGAAGCTAATACCAAACAGGTAAAAGACTAAACCACCACAGCCACACAGAAGATTATTAGAATGAAATAATAAACTCTGTATTGGTGTCAGAACATACCTCTACAACAGAGTACCAGTGTTTGCTAACATTAGATAATATATGACATTTTGGTTTTGAAACGCCAAGCCAACATTGGAAATGAAAGGCAGCACCATCAGCTAGCAAACACAAGTTAGCTAAACTGTAACTTAAGGCAAAATTTAGCCACTAGCTAATATTTGCATTCATCCGTAGATACTTGACACAATTTAATTCAGACATTCTGAAGGTAAGAAAGTAAAGTGTACTAAACAAGCTAGAGAGTTCACCACTGCTACTTACATTTACCTACACTGTCACCCAACACACAGGAGCTAGACATGAGGAATGAGGGCGGAGTCACAGATGGAGTGAGGCAGACAGACGAGATGTTAACTTACATCAAAGTTAAGAAATGGTACGGTCCACTTTAAGGGTGTCTGAAATCATACTACATCATTCTTCCAGGCATGAATATGGGAAATATATCATAATATGTACAATTACAGGTAAGTAGGATATATAAATGTTTAAACCCTCCGGACTGTTGTTTTTACCTCTTTTTTAAAATGCTTGCTTGGTCTGTATATTTGCTCTCATTGTCCTGCTGCATGATACTAAAGCTTGAGTACAGTATATAAGAATTGATTCCTAATCTGTTCACTAAGTATGGATATGAGCATCCTCAAACACTCTTCAAGCTAAAATGTCAGCATTATAACCTCATAGTATTTCATTTTAAATCCAATGTGCTGCAGTTGAGCCAAGAAATAAAAAAAGGAGTAACACTCCAAATGTTTATAGACTGCACTGCATTGTTGCTGTTGAGATGTAGCCACTGGGGAAATGTGTTGTTTAAAGAAATCTTCTTCAGTTACAAACATGGAATCTCTTGTTTTCATTCTATCCTGCAGATAATAAAAGTTGTTGTAGACTGTCCTCCTGCTGTGCGCTCATCCAGCCTTAAAGGTCAGTGGAGCATTGTTGAGCGAATGTCACGTACGGACAGGGAGGACTTCATGATTCACCTCTCCTGGTAGCACAGTGGTAACAAAGCAGAAAGGATACCGTCAAGATCAATATGTCAAGCAAGAGGAGACGAGCGTGAGATAAATTCTTAACAGGATTCTTGTACAGCGTCTTGTTAGCCTTGGGAGGATCACTGAAAATATCTGTGTATGATGGTTGGTTGGACTCCCCTGCACTGCATGGTTTAACAAACTGAAAGACAATCATCAGAGTGTAGTGCTGTGCAGTGTCATTGTATGCCACATGGCAGAGTTAACAAAGAGTTGATTGTGGGGTCTGTGTCCCCTGAATATGTTCGCCCCTGTGGGGTAAGTC
>NW_019443929.1:0-2920 GCF_002814215.2 Seriola lalandi dorsalis
AGCATAGTAGCAGTTATGGCTGGAAAGCTCAATGACAGGTCGAACATATTAAAAGACGGGACCTGCAGGAAAACTAGAACCAGGAAAGTGTACATCATTCGTAGTCAGCTGCAGCCTGTGTATGTTCAGTTGGATGGAAATCGTGCTTTAAACCAGTCACCGACTGAGGCTTTAAGCTGATGACTCCCGACCTCTGTTATGCTCTGCCTGTGGTCAAGCTGGACACGATTTGGTGATGTAAGCTCTTATCAAACACAGAATACCTACATGCATGCGTGCACGCACATAAACACAGCTATATGTAACTTTCAGCGTAAAGAGTTACTTGCACAGTGCCCAGCGCCTCCTTGGCATTCGTCACCACTTTCCACAGCAGATGGAGAGCGCCTGCATTAACGCTGATGGTACTGCGATTCTCTGAGGCCTCGTTCCTCTCATTCTCTCTTTTCAAGCACTACGAACAAAAGCAGCATTTCAAAATTGTCAAAGCTGCAGAGGGGACTGTGTGAAAATGTGATAAGACAAAACGACTGCATTGGGCACCAGGGCACAAAGGAGAATCTGGAAGGTAGAAAGACAGACCTCTCTGGGCTTGACTCTTGACAGATTGCATTTGTGAGATGTGTCAGGAACTAAATTGGACAGAAATGCAATGTTTAACATGTTATTAAAGAGCTTTGATTAAAAGAGCTGAACCTTCAGTTTGACTTACATTGTGCTGAACATGTATTATGTTGTAGGTTAAGGCTTTATGATACATTGAACTTAACCATAGTTGTGTTGTACTGCAGAATAAAGTGATAGCTAGAGAAAATTGATAGTTGTCCTGGACTTTTCTGATCTATGGTGCACACAAAGGCATGTTTTTGACATAACTATTTTGATGTATCTTTATGGTCTTGTTTTTATAGTAAATCCAGAAAGAGACATGAAATAAAACATAAGCCCGGAGCATGGAAAATTGAAAAAAAAACCCTGCTTTGCTCTCCAAAAAAATTTCAGACATCCATTCTTTCAGCAAAACCATCAGTTTAGTATGGTCCCTTAGCGCTCTAAATCTATTCTGTAAAAGTTTTATCATTTTGTCAACCAAGTTCCCACCTGTACTATCCTTAAAAAAGGTATTTGGCCTGGAACTTTTTCAAACTGAGGACTCATTTCAGGACGAGACTCTACCTGAAGTTATTGGCAAGTATCACAGCTAAATTGCTCAAAACTTGTCAAAGTGAACATATGGACACCGAGGTCAAGGGAAGGCAAGTAGAACATTAAGAGGCATTAAAAAGGTGCAGCTCTGAATGTGTTGCTGGATGGAAGGAGAGTCAGAGCAGTCTGAGAGGCAGGGCTCTGGCACCAGCACACAATCCATTTGTTCATGGCACAGGCGTTAATGGTTGAGCAGCTCTGAGCCAAAAAACATAAGGGAGCGCTTTAATCAAAACTTGCATGCATTACCTCCGCAGATCTAGGCAAACATTTGCAGAAGGTGGGCAGGAGGTGAGCAAAAGTCAGTTTGGTCTCTCGAGCTAGGGGATGATGGGGGGGTGTAACTCTAAAAACAACTTGGGTCCCTGTGCCTGGACCACATGTCGGGGGGAAATGAGGAACGTGTGCAGTATCAGAATGGTGGCAGGCAATGGAGGTTCGAACACGGAGGTAGGATTAGGGCTGTCAATAGACCACAGTGTGGCTGATCCTGTCAGAGCTGTGCCGGGGGTTAAAGACCAGGAAATCAGTCTCACAGCGCGCACACACACACATGCATGCACCAACTTAATGCTGTGTGGGTGCAGGCTCTTTCAGACCTTCCTCTGGTGGCTGATGAGGTGTCTTAGCTGATTAATGCCACACAGAACTTTGAAGGTCATTTCCAGGACTTTAATTAGGCCAGGCACTAACTAAATCACACTTACGCAAGTGAGTTCTCAGTTGAGTATCTTCAAGTGGGCTCAGTTGAAGGCCAGGAAACCTGATTACTGTGTTTACTTGAGGAGTAGTCCCACATGTAAAGGTCAATGGGGGATAATGGAGAATCACTTACCTGCTGTAGATACAGGAGATTCAAGACAAAATGAAAAGTTATGCAGGCTCTTTAGTAGTTGTGAGAAAGGCAGAGGTTGTCTGGGAGACTCATGCTAAGGTCAGACACACCCAAATCAGATTAACAAGCGCAATTCAAGTAATTTGACCAAGTCTATGGAGAGGCTGATCCCATTACAACAATGACCCCTCCTCCCTAAAACCTACAGGAACTGGCTTTTTTATGGCCTCTAATTAATTGACCATCAAATCTGCCCACCACCACATCTGTGACAAGTTATCTTATTTGCTGATTCATTGCTCTTCCTGTTTGCAGAGCTTTGTTCAAATAAACTGGGATTTGTGTCTCATTACATCACAGAACAGAGGTGAGGCGTCTGTCATGCCTGAGGCAAGTGGAAGCAGCTCATAAAGCAAATGAGGTGAAGGAGTTCTTGGATGTCATGGATTCTATTGTATCTATTTCAAATGTCCAAGTTCAAAGCTGCACTACCACTTAAGAGTTGATCAAATAGCTACACGTCATGTGGTTGCACATACTAATTAAACCGCAGAGAATTCTTCCCACCACTGCAGGAGCTTTTTAGCATCTTCTAGCTAACTGTATTGGTTTTATGGCACACAACTTTACTGTGTTGGTTGAGTCTCTCATTAGCATTGTTTCCATAGTTTTTTTTTGTAAAAGAAAAAAGCACTCATAAACCCACCGTATGGTACCTGCCGAGCAACAAACAACAGACAGAGAAAGTTAGCAACTAGCTTTTAGCATTTGGCAGCTAAAGAACCAGATATGGCCATAAGGAGTTGGTGGAGAACAAACCAGAGCTCAAAGGAGAGTGAATATTGGGCTTATGATTGATCAGGGGGTCAGAAACATGAC
>NW_019443930.1:0-2572 GCF_002814215.2 Seriola lalandi dorsalis
CCAGTGTTTGAACATGACTTAAATCTTTTATTGTAGGAAAAGCATTGCTGCATTGACGGCTATGTGTTGAAAGGAAGTGTCTGTTGAACCTCTGAACCTCTGTCTAGACACTCAATATTGCTGGCATGTCTATTGAAATGTGTGAAATTACTCTTGAAATGTAATCCAGTCTGCTGTTGTATGTCAGTATGGACAACAGACAATGGCCTTTTGCCAGCATGCTAGTTGTTTGCATTTGTCTTCAGCAACAAATGTAAGTGAAAAGCATTAGCCAAAAAGAATACATGCTGCATTATTTGCCACCTACCGCAATAATACACAGTAAAGAGAAGAAAAACGAGGAAATATAACTTGGCTTTCAGTTGAATTCTTTGAAACTGTGGGTTGTTCTATCAAAAGTTTCCCTTCCAAGTTCAATGATATCCATGACATTCAATCATGTCCCTTTGACCTCCTCTGTGACCTCACAACGCCTGGGTAGCCCTTTAGCTGGAAGAGCAAAATGCTCCCTGACCTGTGGGTTAGTGAAAACAGTAGGAACTAGGAAATCATGAAACATGCTATAATGTCCCTGAGAGGCCAATTTCACAAAATGTACTGTGATCTCACCTTGTGAGAAGTGCTTTGTGGAGGAAACATATGAATGCATTTTGATAACTTCTCTAATAGATAACTCCTGTGGAGGGATGCATTAGCCACCCACTAAACTAAATGTTTAGAAAGTCCCATAAGCAAGTTCACAAAATGCTCTGATTTCTGCTTGTATGAAAATTTCTGAGCCTTAATCTAAGTTCACAGTTAGCTTTCTGGCACTTTGTGATCAATTCTCTGGCTTACAAGGAAAATTTTCACTGATACAAGAGAAAAAAACGATGAACGAATGATTCTTTTGACAAATTGGAGCAATTTAAGTTTGTACTACGACAAATGAAATACAAAACTCTTCTTATAACTCTTGCTGTGTGAATTGCTGAACATTGGAAAAATCTCATGCTGTAACCTAAAATGTCACATCTAAAATGTAAAGCTAAAGTCTGAGTAAGAGATGGTTCACCTGCTATTTTTTTGTCTGCATCATCAAAATGTGAAGATTAAAGAATTGTTATTGAACTCCAGTGGCGTGTGGGACACACAAGTGATTCAGGGAAATTTTGCAATAGGTTGAGTCACTTTTTGTTTGAGAGATGGATGTAGTTTATAGATGCCTGTCTGATGTTCTTCATTTTACAGTGCAAAATCCCCATGCTGCTGTGTCTATGTGGATTAAAATGGGTAAAATGAGGGGTGGTTAGATGTAAGGATCTGGGTGTCCCATTAGTCAGGAGATAATGGTATGGTGCCTATGATAAAATAACAAGTTTATAATTAGTGACTTAGAGAGCATGGAAATTATGTACAGTTTATTTTGAAATGTTCTAACTTTAAGCTCATAAGCCTTCACAGAAAACAAAAATAAGCAATCGAGGGCTCTGGATTTGTTTTATGTCTTTATGGTCTTTACATAAAGCATGTACATATGTGGTAAGCAATTTTTGGCACACCATCTGATTAATCAATCACTCAAGAGACTGTACCATGCTGTTAATTATGGACAGCAAAGGCTTTTTCATTTAGCTTTTGTTTAGTCCTTTCTGCATGTGCATAAACAGCTTCAGCAAAATAAAAATCTGTGTTGATTTTTATTGTACAAAATATCTTTATCTACAAAATATCTCTGCCTAAGCACTTACCACTCAGAATATTATTTTATAAGTGAGTAAATATAAAAGATGGCTCTATTTAAAATTGTGGTCAAACATGAAGAGAGGAAATGCCTCTTAAGGGATTTGTAGCTTGGAAATGACTGTATCTGATAGGGAGCCAGAGGAATTAAAACCTCCCATCTGCAGAGTGACATTAATTCCTGCATTCTGCTTCATTGTAAAAGTCAGGATTTTCAATTTGAAGCGATTTGGCAACTAGCTCTAATTAACTTCAGCATGTGGTAATTCTAATTCTCCAGTAATCCCCCTTCCCTTTTTGTCACTTTCTGACACAAGTTTGTATCTCTTACACTCGCTATTGCCGTTTCTTCATTTTTGCTGTCTTTTTTTTTCCCTTTCAGTCACTTGCTTTCTCTGTGCAGAGTCTCTGATGACTTCCTGAGTTGAGAGGAGCCAGAAGTCTGTCTTATATCTTTGTTCCTCTCTGTTGAGAGTCTGGCCGCATATGTAGCTGAGGGAAGTGAAGTTGGCATGAAAGTGAAAGTTATTTGTTTCAGATGCAATAACCCAAGGGATAAGCCAAGGACTTGTGGGCTGCTGATGTGCGACATGTTAGTGGTGTAGCAAGGAAGACGACAGGTCTGCGTGTGTTTATGTGTCAGTGTGTGGGAGGAGACGTTTGAGTTTGCTGAGGGCAATGACACTGGTATTCCTTGTGCTGTGATGTTGAAAACACCTTTAGATTTAAAGTGCCTTCTGTGAAAGCTAGTGGGCTGATTTGTTTGGGCTACAGTGGGCCGTAGTTTAATTCCTATCAAATACTCTCCTTTAGCCAGTATTTTTGCCTCTGTTTCATATCTGATCGCTTT
>NW_019443931.1:0-3886 GCF_002814215.2 Seriola lalandi dorsalis
CTGTTTAATGGTAATGGTGTGATGTAACAGACACTTCCTCTGTGTGCAATCATCAAACATCTCCAACTGCCTTTGTTATTTGTTTTGCTTTCACTAGTCTAATGCAATATTTATATAAAATATACTTTTCCCTTAATCTGATTGAACTTTTGGCATTTTGACAGCAAGTCGAGACAGTATGGTACCTAGACTATATAGGAAGTAAGAATCTGCAGATTGTGAGTGAAGAAGCTCAAATGATGAAGAGATTACATACATTTTTTAATGTGATCAGTATTCATTATGAGAATAGTTCCCAATCTCCTAAAACATGTATACAATGATAAGACTGCAACAAATATATTGCTGGCCATGCGTTCTTTTGCAAGCACATGATCGGAAATGAAAGAGTTAAAAAAAAACAGTTAACAGAGTTAACAGATTAAAGCAACCTGTGAGGTAATAGTAAAAAAAAGCTCTTTTGCTTTTTCATGTTTGTTGAAGCAGGTTCAGTGGCAGCAAAAAAGGAAGATATACTCCACTTAGGGAATGATATACTCCTAACCTGCAACCCCAGGCAACATACTGTAGATGTGAATGCATTTAAAAATATTTGAGCTAGATACGTGGTTCCAATATAAATGTAAACATGTACACAAAGAACCTAGCCAGTGTTTTTGCTAAAGATTACATTAACTGCAATTGTAGAAAAACTTTAGGTTGGCCCTGGTTTGATGATGTTACACTTTTGTTTCTGTTTTCTGTAATCAGCTGAGAAATAAAGTGTTAATCAAAATGGTAACTTCCTGATTTAATGCTACTATGAAGTGCATTCTACACACCCTTAAGCCACATCTTTCAAACAAACATGATGGCCCTTCAAAACTACTGATATTGAGAGCTCTTAACTTTAGCAAAAACTTTTTTTCTAATTTTATAGCTTTCAGGTCAAAACCTCTAAATATTTACTTTGGAATAAGTTTGATGTTGATCCCAGTTACTGAACCATATTTGAGCAGTAGTTGTAACAAAATGGCAACATCTTAATAAACAACCATTGAGGAAAAATCTACTGAGTAGAATTAGGAATGAGATTAGAATGAGTCTTGATTATGATTTGCTTGCTTATTATACTTTTCATCAGGGTCAAGCAGTAATAGTTTCCACTGAGCATAGAACAAAAACCACCAAACTGTGCAGTCATCCAGTTTCAGCACTTTTGTGGTTCAGAGCACCAGTTCACACACAGATGTAGATAGACACAAACAATCCTGGTGCAACAAATAAGTTATGTGCAAATACTTACATTTTCTATCCACAATTCCTCTCTTACTCCACTTGTTTGTGTCTTTTAAATGAAAGGAAAACGAAAGAAAAAAAATGCAAAACTGGTGCCACATGCAAATAGCTGCTAGGGTGACTCATGCAATGACATACAAATACAAATTAGGTTATGAACCACGAGAGAATCAGATTTCCAATTACAACCCAGATGGCCCAGAAGCCACAGCTTGGGCATTGTTTTGATTTCACACATTGCATGTTTTGCCTTTATGGCTAAAAGTTCAGACACGAACCTTTAATGTGGGTTTTTAGGAAGAGTAGGTGAAATCCAAATAATATAATTCATGACTCAAAAGAACAAACATTCTTATAGTAGCAAATGGCTTTTGCATCCCATTTTGCATCTTAATCTTTAATACATGCATTTTTGTTCTTCACATATTTCAGTCTGGCCTTCAATTACACACACCACAAGTATTGAGCAACTTCAGATGTTAGAGACATAGTTCTTTCCTGTTTCTTGTTCAACAAGATTTCGGCTTATTGTGCATTTCTGTTTTAACTTTGACACAATAGCATGTATCTTCACAGCATCTGCACATTAAATCCAGTGACACCAGTACTTACTATTTATCTATAACAAAATCAGTAATTTAAACTTTTCTGTCTCCTAAACTTCAATGGTTAATCTCTGTGTTAATATAAAACTAGTGGTGAGAAGTGAGACTTCTACAATTTTGCATCACTGGATGTAATATTTTTTAAAACTACACCATTTTATTTCTTCAGTGAGCTGGAAACAATAATTCCGGCATGCTTTCCCTTCAACTTGTCAAGGATTATTGCCAAAGCAAAAAGATTATATGACATTGTTTTTGCTGTGTTAACATTTCTACCAAGTGTTGGCACGAAACTGTGTTAGACCTTAGACCAGTGAGTCAGAAAGCAGTTAAAGGTCCCAGGGCAGGCCCCTGTTGACTCACCCAAAAAGAGCTGATGACACATCTTAGAGATCATAAATCAGGATAATCTAAATTAAATTTAATTAATGTCTCAAAACTCATTTACATGAATGTACGGCTCTTCCACCCACTTTAATATTGAACACTGCTGCTGGTAAACCCGAAAGCACAAAACACTTCTCATATTCAGGAGCGAATCATTTAAAATCATCATTACATTGTGTTTACCAATTTTCACAGCACCTACTATAAGACCTGGAAAAATATGTCCACTTCATGTTAGCATATGTGCAGGAGGCTTTTTAAAAAACACAAGGCACGTGATGAGGCAGCACTTATAACAAAGAAGATTTCTGAAAACCAAGGGATAAGTTCACTGTTGAAAACTCTTCATGGATCCACATAAAGATTATTGATATTGAGGAATAATTATAGTAATATTGATATAGGCTGCAGTGTGCTAGCAAGTTTACTGTATACTGACTAAATGTTTTGTAACATGTTTTTATATAATTTTTAATAATATTGTTAAGTAGTATAAGCATTGTCTGTTGTATATTTTTCAACAAAAGCTGCATCTTCTGGTTGTGTTGAGATATTTGTATAATATCAAGCTAAAGCTTATTATCCATCGTTCTATTGTACCGGGTGGGCTGTCATTCTGGAAAATCCCCTCTGCATCTTCTACCCAGAGAATGAATTTATACGAGGCTTCTATTCAATTCTCAATAATCCTTGAAGTGCAGTCACAAACTGCCACCTCTGTCATGCTCCACCGTTTATGCAGGAAAATAGGAAAAATTGTAGTTCTAAGTTAGACCACATTACCCACAATACAGTGTAAGCGAAAGCCGCCGCACCTTCACCGGGTGGAGCTTGTGAACGTGGGAACGTTTGTGGGTTGCCGCTGCCGCTGCCGCTGCTGGCTGCTGGAGTGTAAATTGTCTGACAGGGAGGTGAGGGGACCTGTGCACGGGCATTGAAAAGAGAAGTAAGTTTCAAGGGGTTTCGGTGCGCAGTTTCCAAGTCAACGCGGAGGCAGACTTGAGAGCGACAAATGATTTGTACGAGTCTCAGCAACAGGGCGCAGAGCGAAATGTCAGGGACTGTTTCAGCCTTGAGCAAAGGGACGCGCGACTAGTACACCGCAACGCGGAAAATATTCAGGGGGGAGAGAATGCGAATGGTGCGAAGATACCGAAATCAAACAAAATGGACACGATGTAGCGTCGCTGCGGCATTCCATATAGCTAGAACTAACGTTAGAGTAGAGAATAGATAGCCAAGGAGCTAGCTGGTTAACTAACATACATGTAAAGTCATTCCCCCGAGAAGCTGAAGCAGAGCCTGGAGGCGTCTGTTGAATCAGAAGAGTTCATCAGTGTTGCGAAATCAAAGAAGATTAAAAGAAGATGCTACGGAGAAGACTGAACCGTTTGGTATGTGTGCCTGGCATCTACACACACACATTCTCACACTGTTAGCTTATGACATACAGCTACTCTTGCTAGCGTTTTTAACTGCTGTGATTCTGCCTTTAGAGAATGTGGGCTGGAATTTACAGTCATTTCCTTAAGCAGTTTTCGCTGTAAATGCGTGAGAAACTCGGACACTTAACGACTAACTGTTACTTCACTCTGCCCGACAACACGAAACAGCTG
>NW_019443932.1:0-2914 GCF_002814215.2 Seriola lalandi dorsalis
CTCAACATCCAAAATCTGTTTTTCACTGTACAAGGAAACACACTGACAGAGCACCCATCATTAAATTCTCATGCCGATATATTGAAGTTTTCCTGCCCTCTCCATATCATCTGACTGTTTCTTTACAAAGTAACATGTGACTTAGCCACACTGTACAAACTATGAAAATATGAATGGGATTCGGTCTGAGAGACAAAGGGTGTAAATGGCATAATAGATCTTGTATAAATGTTTCCAACTGAGAATGAAGCTTTAAGCAACAGTTACATCCAAAACGGCATAAATGACCAGTAAATATCAGCTGCAGTAAAGTAAATTTAGTAGTCATTCAAGTATTGTACATACTATTAAATGCATTTACTTTCATTTTACTTATATGCAACTTTATGCTTCTCCTCTGCATTTATTTAAGTAGTATATATAATATGTTGTAATTTTTATTTATTTCACAAACATACTTATTAGTTCCTCTACAGATTTTACATACAAAATAACAAAAGATAATTTTAGAAACTGTAATTAAGTGTCATAAGTTAGTAATTTTCTGATAGTACATTTGTAATATTACTCAAGATTTTGAGGGCTTTTACTCGTAATGGAGTATTCGTACATTGTATTATTGCTGATTTAACCTAGGTTAAGGATCTGAATACTTCATCAAAGCAGCAGATCTGCTGGCCGTGCAGTTAGCAGAGGTCAAACAGATGTGTGTGTGTGTGATGATGGGGGGGGGGGCAGCTGCCGAGTGGGAGGGGCCTGTGCTTGAGAAGAATCAATAGAGATTGATTGCCATGCTTTGGTCTCACAAAACCCCTATGCCCATTTTAAGGAAGGTGAAAGCACATGAGCAGTAAAAGTGCACATGGCTGAAGAAGAAAAGTAAAAGTCAGAAAACACTGAATAAATGTAGGAAACTTATATGATTTGGAAATAAATGGATTTCTAATATAGATCTTTAACTGATTATTTACTTGATTTTCATGCACTAAATTTATAAACATGGTAAAGGAAATTCTGCCATTTCTTTTTCAGTGGTCCGAGGCTACATCAAGAATGTCACCCACAGCCCTGAAAGTCAGACATCATTGGTGGAGGTGACAGCGGTGAGGGTGTACTGGCAGCGCAGTAGAGTGTTTGAGCAACAAGTGGCTCCGGGGACATCTCAATCCATCCCATCTTGGCATGGACACATCCACACACTCCTACGGTGTCACGTGAAGCCCGGGGATGGACAGTTTCTCTTCACAGGGTCAGAACACTTTGGGGAAGCTTGGTTAGGGTGTGCCCCGCGATACAAAGACTTCCTGTCTGTCTACCAGACTGCCCGGGCGGCACGTCGGAATTCCTGTGACTTCCCTTCAGACTGAGGAAGTGTGTTGTTTTGGTGGCACTGAGCCCTACAGTTTTCATCCACAGGCATTCTCACCCCTGTACCGGCACTGTGGGATCCCTGTAATGTTTTAATGTGCCTTCAAGGTGGCGTCCAGTATCACCAGCAGGGAGAAAGCTACTGAACTTCTGGTGAAAAACACATTTGGAGGAGCAGAACAGGGGCAAACAGCAGGGGCCTCCTGCACTGAGGCTCAGGGAGGACTAGCCTTTGTCTCTTTCCCATCACTGCCCTCGGTCCTGGGAGACTGAGAAGGGGTTGGGTTGCTGCTCCCTCTTTGTGCTTCTCCCCACATCGACTGTTGTTCACTTTGCTGGCTCAGTGTGACAGTTGCCCTCTGAACTGAGGCGGGAGGGTAGAATGAAGGGCCGCCATTTATAATCACCAGTTTGTCTTAGTGAGTAGACTTGAACATATATGACTGTGGAGTTATTTTCATTCGGATTCATCTGTGCTGAAGTTTCAAATCCTCTTTGTTTTGTCTATTTATACTCTGTGTTGTTGAAAAATAAATAATTTCAAGATTCCTCCACATATCTTTCTTTATTCAAAGGATGATTTGCCACATTGTCCAGTTCTAGTAAAAATAATATTTTTCTTTGTTTTAAGACTGATTTACTCCGATGTCTGTTCAGCTTTCATGGTACAGTTGTTTAAGCTTTCATTTGATCTTAAATTCTTTAGGTATTGAGATGAGCCAAAGAAACATTTGGTAGAAGTTTATATTTGACTGGATTCAATAAATCCTCTAGGTCTTTCACTTTTATTGTCGAGATCAAATGCTTTAACTCTGCCAAGCGTCCTTGAAAAAGTGAAAGGTGTTTTATTTTTATGTGTTGTAAATCACGGTGAAAATAGACTCTTTTGGCTGCTGCAGCCAAATATCTAAAGCAGTGGTTGTTTTAATATATGTTAGATTGATAAACATTCATAAAGGCATGTGGTTTTTGAAAAGTACAATTTTGGTTTTGTTATCTACAATAAAGAAAAATTCAAAATTTGAATTTCAAACATATTATTATTTTTACATAATTACACATTTTTATCTTAACGGAGAATCTCAGTTCATATGTGAGTGATAAAGTGTTCAGAAGTGATTCAGCTCATCACCAATGCATAAAAATCTAAATTTCATGAGGTCTTCTATTTCACAAGAATGCAATGACCGCTTAAGCCTCTGCACTCTTTCTCTGCTAAACCCTTAAATGAACTTACGCCCCTCAATTCTCATCATATGCTGCATAATCTCTGATTTTATGAGGAGAATGGCGTTTAGAGCTGAAGTGTCCTACAAGCTTATTTAGCTCCTTTTTCCCTTTGCATACCATCCTTTCCCCTGTAATCAGATTCTTATGATAATAGGATAGCCCTAGCATAAAATGAAATACAAAATCTCCTTAAATGGCAAAAGCTCTGAGCAGACTGAATCAAACTTTTGTGTGGCCCCTGCATCACGGCCCAAGAAGACGAATGGACAGATGTGAGGCCCCAAAGCCTGGGGATCCTCCCCCTCAGCCCCTCCCA
>NW_019443933.1:0-2912 GCF_002814215.2 Seriola lalandi dorsalis
TCTAAATTAAAATTAGTAAACGCAATTATGTTTAATTTAAGCCTCATTTTAATGAATGAATGAATTCAGCTTCTCTCAGCTGAAGTCAACTGAAGAGCGGTCTGGTGGTTTTCATGTTGACACAGTTTGGCACAGCTGGAGTAAAAAGACAAGAAAAGACGTACGAATCCAATAACAGAACTTCAGTTACAGCTGCAAGATGAAGCTGCATCACCACATTTAAAGCATACCTGACAACGAGCCATTGTTTTTCTAGCTCAGTCCACTTATTGTAGGAGTTCATCCATTTCTGTCAAATTGTTCATTTGGCCAGAAATAATTTCTCACATTCAGTTTTGGTAAAGTCTGGAAACAAATGTACATCAATGGAAAATTGGCAATCATGGTGATTGATATGGACACAACATAGTAAACACTTAATATATTAATGTTATCTGCGAGGCAGAGATCCCAAAGGTATAATTCCACAGCACAACAATGACACAGTTACATTGATATTTTAATAATACAAGGCATGTACAGGGTGAAACTGTGTAAGCTACCCTCTCTCAGAACATTGAGAGCTCTAGCAGGCATGTTGCATATTGTATATTACTGTCTGCTGTGTATAGTAAAAACAATATTAAAAACATCATGTATAAAGCCAGTATTCTCATAAATTCACATAGAGGAGAATGTAAGTAATGAATCATCCTTTATTAAGAGTTTAACCCACATACTGCAGTAGGTTCAGTTTTTTGCTTACAGTAATATTTGCAAAGCTTGCTGACATGTATCATCTTGAACTGAGAGAGGAATATTGAGTTTATACTACAGTATATTACATGACAATTAAGTTAGGGAGTCCATAAAGTATACAGTTGAAAGCTGATGGTGTGAGAGTCATTTTGTGGAGAACATTGTCTTCCTTTGAGTCAGAGAGGAGCATGAGATCTGCAGAGGAAAGCCAGAGAAAGCTGTAATTACATATGAGAGTTATATTGAAATTCAGCTTAGATTGATTAATAATTTGAACGATTCTGGTTGACATTACATTATTCTCGAAAATCATACCTCACACACAGAGAGAGAGAGAGGTGTGGGTGTCTGTGATGTGCCCATACAAAAACACATGGACTTGAATGAATTTACACTAAATAGAAATGCAAATGTGAGGTTAATTAGGTAACAAGTAGAATTTACAGTACCAGATGATCTTGTAACCTTGTAGTGTGCTATCTCTGAACCGTTCCCTTTCCTCAAAGCATGGATGGTCTGACCAGAGGTCTGTCCGACTCTCAGTAGATCTTCAACACATGGTGAGAGACAGATTATATTACTGTAACTGCTAGTAATGCCAACAGGCATTAAGTAAATGTTAAAGGTCCCACATTTTACACGTTTTATTTGAAGTGTTGATCCATAGCAAGATATATTTGTGGTTTTAAGAAACAAAAACCATCTCAAAGTAGTTTTACATGCCCTCTCCCTCTCTATAGCTCTCAGGTTGGTGAGCCAATCAAAAGAGAGTGTCTGAACTTCTCTTCTGATTGGCTGACTGTTTTCTGAGTGATCTAATAAAAATACAGTAGATTTCAGGTAAACACTCAGAGAAACCAAATCCTGCAAGATTGGATGGTGGGTCCAGGTGGGAGGGGCTCGGGGCATTGCTGAGGGCTACTTTGTTGTGACATCGCAAAGTTACAGAAGTCCTGACGGCTTGCTTAAAGGCTCAGTTTCTGAGTACAGGCTGTGTGCCTTTCTCTATGGACTGAGCATTTTTATACTTTCACAGTATTGTGTATGTATATATATATATATATATACACTCATAAAGACATGGACATCTACCTTAATACAATATGGGACCTTTAAAGAGGCTAAAGTACAACGTATTAGTTTGACAGAGAGTAATGATAAATGTAGAAAGTACATTATTATTTCAAAAGTATGTCCAAAACCTACTGTCCAGAACGATGGCCATGTTGTATGCGTTCTGTTGAAGGCTGCAGTGCCACTGATTGAGGACAACACAGCCGACACCAGCCAAACTCAACAGCAGAGCAGTCTCAAGGGGTTTCTCCAGGGCAAGCTGTCCTGTGCTGGAGAGGAGAGAAATAGTGGGATTATTAGAGAGAGAAAGTGGGGAAGCCCTGTCTCTGTAAACTACTGTCAACCAAAAAGCCAAAATACTGCCAGTGACAAAAACATCAGTTGTCACTACTATAAAGTGACTAAAACACATTAGGAAGGGAAAATGGAGTGAGAAGAAAGTCTAAGTGCAAATTTATTTAAAAGCTTTGTTCGATAAAGCTGTTTTATTACCTCTTGTGCACGTCAAGGATTGATTGTCGGAGAAAGCTTGTATTGTTCTGAACCTGCTCAAACAGCAGGGCCATGCGGCACTCTGAGGAGAGGAAACATCATTATCATGATCTGGCAGCAGAGTAAATAAAACTTCTAATGAAAGACAACTACTCAGAAACAGCTCCTCACAAACAAAATACTTTACAGTACTAGGTGCCTCAGTGGCCTGTCATATATGTTCATGCAAAGTGCAATGTTTGCAACTATGACTGTTTTTCATGTACACTTGCAAATGAAGTATAAAACACACCCTTGAGGAGGTCCATCATGTTCTGTATCAAACAAAAAGAGCACAACTAAAGTGAAGTGATAAAGCAGATAACTGTATCTCATTACTTACTGTTCAGTCTACTAACACTGTGCCAGAACTGGCAAAACACAGAATGGCTTTTACTGTGGAGCTGTCACTAAGGAGTAGAGTAGAGGAGTAATGGTCAGGAGGAGTCACAGTGAGCTGTTAGATTAAGAGCTGCAGGCTACTGGCCGTACACCTTCAACCTTTCAGTGAGGTAACCAACTTTATTTTCCCCGGCCGTCGTGTGCAAAACCAATTGTGCTGTACGCAG
>NW_019443934.1:0-2077 GCF_002814215.2 Seriola lalandi dorsalis
AATTCATTTTAAAGATATTATTTAATATTAATATTTTTAATATTAATATTTCCTTAATTTGTGATAGCCAATAAATTGATAAACAACCGAAATCTAACACATTTGGTGTCCAGCTCATGAGGTAGAGTACTGTTAACATAATGGTGCCGCCCGTGTGAGGCCGAGTACTAATGATTTCCAGTTACTAATAGAGCTCAGACCCAACAACTATGTGTAGATTTTTTTTTTTTTAGCTATATTTTTTTGGGCTTTTGCACCTTTATTGGACAGGACAGTAGAGAGAGACAGGAAATAGGGAGGCAGAGAGAGGGGGAACGAAACGCAGCAAAGGCCGTCTGATGTGGGACTCGAGCCGGGGCCAACTGCAGCGAGGACTGCAGCCTCTACACATGGGGCGCCCACTCAGACCACTACGCCACATGACACCCCTCTATGTGTAGATTTTAATGTGATCATAGCATGTTCTGATGGAACAGGTTTTCTTTAAAATATATAGAAGTTTGGTTTATGTGCTGCTTCCAGCAAAGAGAACTCGGAACAGATGAGCTCTTTTTCACAATATGGAAGAACCACAGGACCCTTCTTCTAAAACTCTAAACAGTAAAATATGGTGTATGCTATACTATAATTATGAAAACCATCAAAATGCAGAAATATACAACAATCAAGCAATGTGGCCTCTTCAAATGCAGCCTGTTGTTTACACATGAAGGGAAATAGGAAGTGAACAATTTGATGTTAGCTTTGTTTGGCCTCATCTTATTGACTCCATAAGGAGATCCTTGTATGAGGCACTTCCATAATCATTCCAAGCTTTTCTCAAACTGAGTGTGAAGGGCGGCATAGCTATAGCTTTGTGCAGTATGTCTATGCTTGATTAGACATGTAACAGCAGAAACTAAATAAACCTTGCCATATTCAAATGAAATTCCTCCAGTCATGAAAACTAAAATTCAAACTACCATAATATCCACATTCAGAAACTGAGGGAAAGTGTCAGCTTCATAACTTCATTAGCTGGTTGCATTTTTTTTTACATATTACATTGTTTGAAGACTTAAAATCTACTCGCCCTCCCATTTTAGAACAATGTCAATAAAAATGACACTGTAACATCTCAATATGAACAGATTATTTGATTTAATTTCAAATCTACTGTATTTTAGATGAAAAGGGTATAACAGAGGTGTCAGATCTCAACACAAGGAGACACCATGACAGATTTCTCACTGAATGAATGTATTGAAATTACATCTTCATTTCATTTAGTTTACAAATTCCACATTCTTGACTCTCACCCCAAATGCAGTTGTCATCTATGTCATAGGGGAATAGGGAAGACTATAGGGGAAGCAGATTGAGTTTTCATCCAGCTGTTTGTGTAGCAAACAGAAAAAGTAACAGATCTGACGGCATGTGGACAGATAACAACTGGCCAGAGGATGGACTGATTTGATTCTTAGTGACACGGATCAAGACATTTAAAATTTTTTAATGAAAGCCTTTTACGCTGCATTCATGCTTTTGTTGGACAGTCCAACAATGAAACCCTCTAAGTCAGCACTGAATTCACTTACTATTTTTTGACTGTAGCTTTAACTTGGACCATCACTTTTTTCTTGGCTCTACCATGGTTTCTTGGTTCATGCTGTTTCTACTGATGAAGATTTGTGCTGAAAACACTGTTGCGATAAGAGAAATGTGTCACGCTCTCCGTGCTTTTCATGTGCCTTTGGCCATTAAAACCATACTGTGAGTCTTCTTCTGTGTACATTTCTGTTTAGGAATGGATGGCTTCAGAGGTACAGGAAATATCCCATGTCAGATGGCTAGAATTCCTTTAGATTACATCCCCAGGAAATAATCATTCCTCAGTCAGATACAAAAGCAAGGGCACCAGTCTATGAGGGAAACTGGATAAAGCAGACAGGATTGTTCAGTTGTAAAATTGTAGGGAAGAAATATAACACGTGTCGATGTTGTTACTGTAGAATAAAACATTATTATCCGTGTCTATGTTAGACCACAGCTACATTACCCTGCATTTGTATCATTTTTTGATAAGGCTTGTGTAGTT
>NW_019443935.1:0-2911 GCF_002814215.2 Seriola lalandi dorsalis
AACTGACTTGACTATTGCGCTGTATTTTACTTGCTTTTAAAGCAAAACATTATTTCATTTTCATGTATGTAATTGCATAGAAATTACCATTACAGGAAATTTAAATTTGAGCACCTCAGAGAACTTTTTAATAGAACTATTGTCTGATCAGATGAACATGGGACCTTCAGCTGTTTGGAAATTACTATTCAAATCTGAAGTATACGCCTGTGCTGATGGGTCTGGGATGGTGCTCCTCCAAGAGGAAGACTAGGGCATTGACTGGGAATCCTGAGAGTTACTTCTTTGACCAATTTGATAAACATCAATGTAAATACGCCACCACTGAGAAGGATACTCTTGCTTTGTTGCTTTCCTTGCAGAATTCCAAAGTTTATGCATGATCAATTAGTAATTTAGTGAGGGTCAATTACTAAACCAGCGAGGGTCAATTACTAAACCAGTGAGGGTCAAGTACAAAACCAGTGGGGGTTGTCACAGATGTATAATTACAACTAACGACTAATCCGTTGGCGCCTCATTGTTAATAACTACAACCATGAAAACAGCCACAGAGAGGGATCTGATGACAACTGCTGTCTGCTCCTTCTGCTACTTGTTTCTCTTTTATCATTCTTCTCAACTTTACTTATCTAATGCTACTCACTGTGTGCTGAATTCATATCACTTTGAGCGACTCTGTACATTCTACTTCAAAACTTTCTTAGTGTTAGCAGGTGAACTGTTGCTGTCCTGTTAGCTTAGCTCCTAGCCTAGCCTACCAGCTGAACCCCTAGTCATCCATAGCTAACACTACCTCACTGAGTGTGTAACGATAGTTTGTGTTAGCTGATCTGCTTCAGGTCTATCAGTTAGAACAGCTCTGTATGTCAGCGGCGCTCCAAATAATGTTTACCACAGGTTTGATATATTAGCCTTTTAGCATTAGCATCAGCATAGTTTCATTGGCATGTCCTATGGAGTTTGTCCTGGTTGACCTGGTCTGCTGGTCACCGATCCCAAATACAAACTGGTTTTTGACCCTCACCAGCCCCACTGGTAGTCCTGTTGTGCTGCATGTCTCCACTTTCCATCAGCCTCATTATTAGATTAGCATCACCAGCCACTGGTTACTGTCTATAGAGGCTTCACAGAGGGAGAGACAGGGAACCCAGGCAAATCGAACGCGGATTGGTCCAAAACATCTATTATGATGTCTGCATTAGTACGTAAAATTTGACAAACAGACTTGATGATGCTGTGTAGAACTAGATCAACGACTGCTGAGACTGGTTGAACATCTTGAGCTGGCACAAGAGGTCCATCCTCTGCTGGGCCTTATTGATGACAGAATCAATGTTGGTCTTCCACTTCAGGTTCTGGGAGAATTTGGAACCCATAGACCTGACGTACCTAAATCTATTTGTATACAGCTTAATCAACATCACCACTGACTGCTAACTCCAAACAGATGTTCCCCTGAGGTACCATGATTGATGCAGAAAATCAGAGTCATCACCGGTAGTGAGCAAAATACCAATAACTTTAAAGATGAAGTGAAATATTAAAAAAGTCCCAAAATTGTCTTCAATATTTTAAAATGTAATTCAAATATTTGTGTTATGGTTTAAACCTGCGCAACATCTGGTCTGACAGGCTTCATAATGCTGTAATATTGTGTGGAGATGGAGCACTTAGTGTATGGAGTGATAAGAGAATGAATTCTTCCATTTGCTCAGTGTGAGAATAGCACAGATGGTCCTACGTTATTTCACAAACCTAGTGAAGTTACCTCTGGTACATGATTAAACATGTGCAGGACACTGCTCCAGCCAAGTGTTAATCACATAGTGAAATCAAATTGTGAGCTCCACTTTAATCCACTTAATGAGCTGGCACCAGTTTGAAACCATTTATCATATCTACACACCAGAGAGCAGCTGTTTGTCTGCACTATCAGTAGAGAGACTAATGCACAGGTGAGACCACAATAAGTCTGAACCACCATGTAGATTGCTGGTCCCTGCCCTCTGAAGGTCGCTTGAAACAGTGCCCCTACAGCTGCAGGGGTACTTGACCTCTGTCACTATGGTAATAAGTGTGGTAGTAACAGTCACAGTTTGGTTAAACTACTTGGTTAGGTTTAGGGAAAGGTTGTGTTTTGCATTAAAATAGTACTTTGTTAAGGTTAGAGGGCCTTCGTTGTCACGGTTACGATGATAAACACACAGTTGAGGTTGAGGAACAGCGCGGAATTGGTTTCAGGCAGAAAATGAAGGGGTCTAGGAAAGTCCTGTGTTTGGTCACCCTGTCCACCTATACCGACCTCCTAACACTGTTGCTCTTTCCCCTACATCACCTGACTTCCTCCTCTGCTCCCGTCATAATCAGATGAGAGGTTGCCAACGATAAAACATAATAAGCTGCTGGCACAGACAAGATGTGGTTGTTTTTTTTGAGGCGGCAAGTCTCTGACAGGAAGTGCCCTACTCTTAAAAAACATGATTGACTGTGGTTTGATAAAGTGAGGGTGATTTGGTGACTCATTCACAACAGAAACAAACTGCTGCTAATACAGTATATTAAAATATGTTTTTATAGTCGTATTACCCAAACAGAAGTTCTACAAAGCTGATCAACAACTGCAAACCTAGTTATTTAATAAATTCAGCCTAATCTGACTTGTGAGTGTCATTGTCCTGGCCTCTAAACACTGAATGGTATAACCATTCCCCCGACATCTTGTCAGTCCCTCAGTCTGCCGACACCAAATCTGTCAGTCAGCCTATGTCCAAGCCTTTGTCATGCCTGTTTCTGAGGCTGTTCCTGTTGGCAGGACTACTGACTGGGAAGCAGGAACAGACATGACAATGGTTGACTCACAAATGTTGGCTGACGTTAAGTCTGTTTCAGGTTCCCAGTAGGTGGTCTA
>NW_019443936.1:0-2909 GCF_002814215.2 Seriola lalandi dorsalis
TTATTTGCAGAAAATAAGACGCAGGATAAAGCTGGACCGGCTCAGAGAGCTGGGCCGACAGTATCCAGTCTTCTGCTTTCTGCTGCTGGTCCTGCTGCTATCCACTGTGCTTTTAAACAGGTAAGTACACAGTAGTTATATCACTTTATCTATGCTACTTCATATATTAAAACCCGACACTATTCTCCTATAGTGCTTTGATGTTTTGACTCAGGTAATCGCTGTATATGTCTTCTGTCTTCACAGATATATTCAGATTATAATGGTGTTTTGGTCCTTCCTGGCTGGAGTTGTCACTTTTTACTGCTCTTTGGGGCCCGAGTCTTTGCTGCCCAACATCTTACTCTCCATCAAACCAAAGACCAAGGTAAGTCAGGGATCAGGAATCACTGAATGGTATTCTCTGATACTATCAAAATTAAAATGGACTCTATGCCTTGATCAGAACAATTTGGAAACATTTTTTGGAGTGTCTTTTGGTGCTTTTACATAGCACATATAAGGATTATAATGAATTTTGAAGAAAAAAACAGCATTGACATGAGCATGTTTAGCCATATTAAGGTATTATGTGGATACTCAGTGTCTCTGAACTTTGTTGGAAAATTGCATAAATTAAACAAAGATTATTGGCTGACATATATTGATATTTAGTCTATATGACACAAATTGTCTATGATCAATGCTCTTTTGCAGCTGGAGTTTATCTTTGTGAACTTTCTTTTACAGTCGTACCAGCAGGAGCTGTTTCCACTGGGGCACAGCTGTGCTGTTTGTGGAAAAATCAAATGCAAAAGGCACAGGTGAGTTATATTGTTTCGGTGTTATAAGCTGAGAAAGTGACTGTATTGTGTTGTATTGTGACCTTATAA
Source organism: Seriola lalandi dorsalis (assembly GCF_002814215.2). Classification (NCBI taxonomy): domain Eukaryota; kingdom Metazoa; phylum Chordata; class Actinopteri; order Carangiformes; family Carangidae; genus Seriola; species Seriola lalandi. The sequence goes on from NW_019443936.1 coordinate 873, forward strand.
TTTGTGTCATCTGTAGTTATGCTGAAAAGATAAACTCAAGCACTACATGACATGTACATTACCATGCAACTGAATATGCTAGGTTTACTTATGCTCGTAAAAGAAAGGGTAAAAATCAAATAAAGTGATTAATTTGGAGGCAAATTATAAGCTAAACTAGCAGAAGAGCCATTCAAGTGAAGTGAGGCATTTAGGCCATATAACGTTGCTTGAATCTTTTTTTGCGTTTGGTTTGTTAACACACATTCAGTGTGCTCAATAATACACTGTTGTTTATCATTAAGTTATGGAAAATGTTACACCTCCCTCTAGTGGTCATACAGGATTCTGATGCTTTTCTCCGTGTCCAATACTGTGATGTTATTGTTTTTTTTTGATAGACCGACCCTATTACTGGAAAACTATCAGCCATGGCTTGACTTGAAAGTTCCCTCAAAGGTTGATGCTTCCCTTTCAGAGGTAATATATGCATTAACATATTTCTCTTTTTTTTTTTAATCAATATTAAATTAAATCACCAATTTATCTCTTAATCCAATCTTGTTCTTTTCTAAGATTCTGGAACTTGTTCTGGAAAATTTTGTGTATCCTTGGTATAGGTAAGCTAATTGTTTGTATTTTTTTCTGTCATAATATAAATTGAAGCAGTATAATGTGTTATGTAGAGATAGTGAAGTGACTGTTAAGTGTTTCTTTTTCAGAGACGTAACGGATGATGAGGCGTTTGTTGACGAGCTGAGAGTGACTTTGCGTTTCTTTGCAGCCGTGTTAGTCCGCCGAACTCAGAAGGTGACAAATTAGACCATGTGAAGTTAAGATCTTGGGATATTGATTGACTGAATTATTTTTAACAATTTTTTTCTCCCTCAGGTGGATGTGGCATCCCTCATCACACAAAAGCTTCTTAAAGTTTCCATGAAGCACATCGAAATAATAAGCAAAGCCAGGCAGAAAGGTATTGCTGACATGCATCACCCACTGACTCGTCTTCTTTGTGTTCACCATAAGAACTCTTTTTGCTCTCCTTTGTAGTAAAGAACACAGAGTATCTCCAACAAGCTGCCCTGGAGGAATACGGTCCTGACCTTCATGTAGCACTTCGCGGTCGCAGGGATGAGCTTCTCTACCTCAGGAAGCTGACTGAGATGCTTTTTCCCTACATCCTGCCACCCAAGGCTACAGACTGCAGGTAACTCACAGCTGTGCAGTGTGCAGTGCCCCAATATATTTGTCAAAGTGTGTCTCAAAACATCGCAGCATCAGCGTACTTTATTTTCCCCCAAAGAGAAAGTCTGGCAGTATTGACACTATACACATGTAGATAAGGTCCATTCTTTACTCTTTCACTTTCTTGTTTCCTGCTGCCTTATCTCTTCACTCCTCTCAGATCTCTTACTCTCCTAATAAGAGAAGTCTTGGCTGGTTCTGTCTTCCTTCCTTCAATGGACTACTTGGCTGATCCTGTGAGTGTAGACACACTAAGGGCTCAGTTTGATTTGTGTTTAGAAAGCATGTCAATTAATGTTATTTATCATGAGCATGCAAATGGTAGACATTTGCCCTTTTCAGGACCAAAAGTACCAACAGTGTTCTGCATGATTTTTTTTTATTTATTTATTTTTTTATTTCAGGACACAGTGAATCATTTACTTTTGATATTCATCGACAAATCCCCTGTAAGTATATGTTAAACTTTGAACTCGTGTGTACATACAGTTCCATCTACATCTGTGTCTTTAAACATATGGCTCCAGAGGGTATATCATTTATGGGTGAATAAGATCAACATGTTGTCTATCTACTTCTTTCACTCAAGCCTGAGGAAGCCACTGAGCCCACTTCAACATTGGTTCCTTTCCTGCAAAAGTACTCTGATACTCGCAACAAAAAGCCCTCAGTAAGTGTCGCATTAAAGTGATTCCTCAGCTGTTTGAACTGCATACAACCTCTGAAAACATCTAAATACCACTTCATGAAGAAGCCACTGGATACTGTATGTGATAGTATATAGTACATACTGTAATCACAACCCCATAG
>NW_019443937.1:0-2908 GCF_002814215.2 Seriola lalandi dorsalis
TTTTTACTGTTTTCTGTTACTCTTTTTTTGTCCATAACTGCTTTTGTCTGTAGCTTTTCTCACATTTATGCCATCGTTTATTCATTTTATTGAGAGTCTGCCCTTTTCATTAAGTCTGCCCCGGGCTTACAGTTTATTGTGGGTGCTTCAGTGGTAAGGGAGTTAATTTCCTTATTCTATCCATCAGTTGTGTCAAGTGTTTCCAAGATGCACAACAAATCAGGTGGCAGCAAGTGTTAATCCATTTTGTTTCTTTTAGAACGATCTTATCGCAATTTAATTTTCCACTTTAAATGCAGGTGCCTCATTCTGCAATTTGACTCTTCATCATCATCGTCATATTAACCCCAGAGAAATTTTTATCACATTTTTTTCCAGTCATGTTGACCAGAGATCTCCTTTGTCTTATGACAGGCTGTGTGTTGCCAGTGTAACAGCAGGCCAACCAGATTACTGTGCTGCTGATGTAGATGATGTAAGATCATGCAAAACCTATACAGGACAGCTACTCTGTTCCTCTGTTCAAATTGAATTCTTAAACTCTTCCTTCTGACAGTACACCACTGCTAAAAAAAAAGTGCCATGCAGCTGCAATCAAACTTCCTCTGTGGCCTCCCAGTACAGACCTGGCCCTGTTCTGTGTTAAATGCAGTGCGCCAAGGATGCTGCACTTTTTCCTTTCAGGTGGTTGCATATGGATCAACAGAACAGGCTTAGTGAAGAGAAGAGATAGAGAGAGGAGGAACAACAAGGGAGAGATGTGATAGAGGAAGAGGAGGTAAACATACATTTTTCTTCAAGAGGAGCTGAATAAGAAGTGACGAAGAGGCAGCAAAAGGGAAAAGAGTTGCGAAAGAAAGAGATTAAAGCATCCACCCACCCCCCCTCTCCAGCAGAGTGGTAAAATGAGACATCAGCAGCACAGTCAAGCATTTCTGATGCTCTCTCTGCACAGACTGGATGATGATTAATATCAATCATGTTTGTGTAACACCGAGAGCAGAACATAAACCTTATTGTTATCTTAATGAGGCATGACCATGTAGAGCAGCCCTGACTAATGGGGTTAAGCTGTCAGTTGGTGATCTTGAAGAGAGGCTGGAGACTAACCGTATCTATTCACAGTGTTCACACGATGCAATTTATTTCGTTTCCTGTGCTTTGATCCTCCAGAGGAGATACTGTGATGAGAAATAAAGCACGACAAAATTAAGTAATAGATTACTTAACAGTATGGAAGTCATTTCTGTAGTTTCTGTGTGCCTCTACCTGTTTTTGTAACAGTCCATAAATTATTTTCATTAACTTTACAGTATCAAATGGTCATTAAACTTTAGATAAGGACTCAGCTCCTCCCCTTAAGATAAAGTTTAACATTGTAAAATGGTATATGTTACAAAACAACATAATGCATCCGTACACAATCCGCAATTCTCCTCAGGCTCTTGGCATGTGCTACCATTTTACACTATACTGATGAGTATAGTGTAAACTCACTCACCCACCAGCCTGCCTCCTGTCACCCACGTTCCCCCACACTCCACACATTCTGCGTCTCCTCATCTTTCCTCTTGCTCAGCTCCCCTAATTTTTTAATTAGGTTTTGCTTCATATAATCTTCATTTTTCCAGCTCAGTGAATCAGTGAATAATTTTCTGAGAACAGACTGACATGTTGAGTCCCTGAGCTCTGTGGTGCCATATTGTCCGGTCACAGTCATAACAGGCTCATACATATGCAAGCATGTGCGCACTTACAAAGTTGACCTTCTGTTATTTATAAAACACCTCAAGTACCAATGTAGTGACACACCTCGAGAAATAAATGAAACCTCTTATATCAAAAACCTACAATGCACTTTTGAAAATGTTCACCGGGCTTTCCAGGAGCTTTAGAAAAGTTTCTAATATTAAAACTCAAATGCTTCTCAAGTCAACAACCCCGTGTAGTCAGATGTGCATTACTAACACAGATGTTTCATCCACTCTCCTTGGAATCCTGAATTGCAAACTGTGACTGAAAAGCACTGTAGTAGCACTGGAGGAAAACCATAACAACTAAACTCTGTATTTGTATGTTACCATGTCCTTTTGATTCAGCTAATCCTGGACAGAGGTACACTTTCATAACAGTCTCATTAGTTATTCATTCATTTTGCTAACTGTTATTCACGGCACTTTAACGTGCAGACATCAGCTTTGTGTTAGAGGAGATGAATATCAAAACAGCGGCATCCCCCAATCCATAAACACGTGGATATACCTCATGTATAGTGCACTCGAGGTTGTAGGTAGCCATTGCCACACACTGGCTCCCCTATTGCAGACAAAGGAAGAAATCACTCATACCCACAAACTATTTTTGGCTTCTCTATTGTGGTGGGAAGTACTATCATAGTCAGGTATGCATGCGTGTCCATCATGCTGTCCCCTGTCTCAGTACAGAACAATGTTTCAGAGTGCAGATTTGTAAGATGCTGCAGGGAGTATTTGAGTAACGTTTATAACATTAACAAATTAAAGTCGGTGTCCTGGGTTAATTTTCTCAGATTGAATGACCTGTTCAGGGATCATTTCACTTTGATGATTGGTTGTAGTTTAGGATACTGTAATATTGGTAAATGGGAACAAAGATACCTTGGTCATGCAGACAGTTAACAGATACAAACTTTGAAACAGAAATCAGAAATTGGTGGCTACTTTTTGTTTGAAATTAAAGGGAGATGTGCTGTATGTTATACAATCTTTTCCAACTATGGGGGTAGCAATAATATCCATTAAACCATGTTTTTAATTAAAAGAGATATTGCATATTAGCATACATGTTTTTATTTAAAAGTATAACTCTATTATGTAGTTCCTCTCAGACAAGTCATCTCACACTCACCTAACAGGCTCCACAGTGACTG
>NW_019443938.1:0-2896 GCF_002814215.2 Seriola lalandi dorsalis
TGTGATATTAATTTGACTACTGCCAAAATTTTCAATCAGCTAAAAAATATCATGATACATCAGTGTTGGTTCATACCTCTGGCTGTGTGCATTAGTGTCCAGGGCCCTGCGAGGTGGCGTGGGAGACCCCTGTTCTGTGACACTGAGGACTTCCAGGCTCTTCCTCTCTGGACGACAGCGGCCATGGCGTGTCAACATGGGGGAGTCCACACGCTTCCTGGGCGGGTCTTGGAGGAGAGAAATATTATTAAAAGAGGATGGAAAATGGAGATGGGAAAAAATATTTACATCTTATAAAGTTCTAAAGTTTGAACTGTATTTATGGTGAAAGAGCAACACTTCTCACCAACGTCATTTCTGGGTGGCAGATCCTCGTCCTCACAGCTGGGGTATCGCTCCTTCCTGTCCAACAGGAGGTAGTAGATCATCTTCTCCTGGTTCTCCCTGCAGAAAGAGACGCAGAGAGACACAGAGATCAAAGGTTAGAGACAAAGACAAAAGACACAGAAAGAGGTTGACTGGCAGAAAAAAAAGACACAAAAAGAATGAGGCTTTTCAGGGTCGTCACGACTCTTCTGACAACTATTGAGTGTCTGAAAGTGTAAATAATGGCAAAACTTGTAATTACTGGGCAGGTCAGGTCATATATTAAGTAGCATTTAATGAACTGTTTCTAAATAAAAATGAATGAGAAACTTTAAACTTTGCATTGTTTCAAACTATTCAACACAGTTAACAGTTGACATTTTTGTTTTGCCTTAATTAGCCCACAAACTAATTTAGCAAAATATCTATTGTTAATATTAACAAGGGTCACCGCAACTGTAGCACAATTTAAACCTGCTTTTATAGATCTGGCCACTTGGGGCAGGGTAAGGGTAAGAAACATTTCAAGTTCAGGATTCTATTTCTATTACTTCTTTTCTTTTACTCAATCCTAACCAGCTAGCTCTGGCTCGGTTGGCTAATCTTGTCACTTTCCGATACCGAGTCACTGTCGCGTCCAGTCTGCCCTGAATACGTGGTGCTGCTCAGAGGGAGTATTATAACCTCTTGTATTATAAATGCAATGATGGTTGAAGCTCTTGACAAGGCTGGTAAGTAAACAGCTGTTAATAGCAATGTTGACTATGTAGCAATAGCCTTCACAAACCCGCCCTCAACTGACGATCTGAAATCCAATATTTAGCTCTATCATGGGTTCTCACTATAAGGAATGCTCAATGCTCCACTGTGTTCACCAGCTAGTCGCTAAAGTTGTCTGTCTGCTGTTTGTTGCTGGGCAGGTAGCACCTGCACACATAGTCATTTCATCCCTGGTTACTATAAAAATATTTATTGGTGCAGCTTTTAATCTGAATGCCTCAAATTTGTTTGCTTTTCTTGTTGAACAGGACTGCACTACTACTGCTGCTGCTGCTGCTGCATTGTGAATAGTGAGAAGTCAGATCAGTTTGGAATATAAAGGATGGGCGGACAGAAAGAGAGAGAGAGATAAAAGAGACATTGTTGATATTGTTGCTCTCGTTCTTGTCATTCCAGGCAGATTAATGAAGTAAGTAACTAACTGGCCACAACAAGACAAAAAGCACAATGAGAGAGAATTTAGTTAAATATACACACAATTATAACTTCTTTATTTTAGCGTGAATACAAGCACACCTGTATTTGCAAACTGCATATGGTCTCAGCGAGACTTCATGTCTGTGTTCTGTGTATATTAAACTCATAGGCAGGGGTCAGTAGATACAACTGAGACATAGCTGTATGTTTACCAGCTGTGATAGTGAGGCTGGTATTGTTTTCACCTTGTCAGTCTGTGTATGTGTGTCATCATGGCAAAGTGTTGTCCTGGAGACACCTACTATAGCGGGAACTACCACAGAGACAGTTTTGACAGTACTTTGGCAGGTGTTTATGTCTTTGTCACCACAATAGTGTCACAACCATGAAAGATACCGTCACAAAACTTTACAGGTGTGTGGTTAAGATCGATATGAAGGCCACGTTTGAAGATGGGTGTAGTCTGACCCATGAGTACTGAGCTCTCATGTATGTACAGATTCTTATTGCTTTATATCACAGCATATTTGCTTCTCAACATTTAAAGTGGAAATGTTTGATGGGTTATATTTACTCACTCCTCACTTGTAAGGTCCTGTGTGAGTTTGACCCGGTCTCTGAAGCACCCTAAAGAGTACATGCTCTCCAGCACGTCAGGGTCCAGCTCTGTTAAGGACAGGATCCTCTTCACACACACACGGCGAGGAGGCGGCTGCTCTGGGCAAGGCTCATTACGACCACTCCTGACAGGAAAACATCAGTATGTGTAGTTAGTATGTACAGTTAGACACATTAGGTTCTAACTGTAAAAGTTCACAGCAAGCATTGATAGACAGTAAGGTCCTACAATACACAGATTTAATGTCCACTGAGGGAGAAGTAAACGTAAAATTCCCAACAAAGGAAGGATACCAATATAGGCTGGTATGACACTAGATCAGGCTGATTTAATTTAAAAATGAATGTGCAACTTACTGGTACCAGGCGTGTTTCTGTATTGCTTCTAGCTGTAATCATAAAAAAAACAAAAAAAAAAACAAGACAGTATTAAAGCACTGATTGACATGAAAACATGCCCTCCCATTGTTACAGCTGATTTAACCCTGCAATAACAGCAATAAAATAAAGACGAAGCGTCTACTGTACAACTGAACACTGGGTGAACACTGCTTATGGAAGGTTTAAGCTTGTAATGTTTAGTTTAGCTGCTCTGGAAAGTCGCATATGTGTTTCAGGAGCCTTTTAATGTTTTAATGTGTCCAATACTTTGGTTGATGAGTAAATACCTGCAAAGCGAATGGCATTCCCATCAGCCTCAGCTGTGCTGTGTTTA
>NW_019443939.1:0-2906 GCF_002814215.2 Seriola lalandi dorsalis
CTGTTATACAACAGAAGATGGAGGAGTCGTCTGAGAACCACTGCAGATGGCATGTTTTCGAGTTTTATTTTTTTGGAGACTTCCCCAGATCTGTGCCTCAACATAATCCTGTCTCTGAGCTTCTTTCCTTCTCAGGGGTTTTCTCTGATATGCATTGTTAGCTGTGAGACCTTATCTAGACAGGTGTGTGCCTTTCCAAATCATGTCCAATCAGATGAATTTGCCAGAGGTTGACTCCAATCAAAGTGTCGAAACATCTCAAAGAGGATCAAGAGAAATAGGAGGCACCTGAGCTAAATTTAAGTGTCAAAGCAAAGCAAAGCGTTACTTACATTTGTTTTTCCTTTTTTTCCATTTTCTACATTTTCTAGAATTCTGTTTTCACGTTGTCATTGTGGGGTATTGAGTGTACATTGATTAGTGATTTTTTTTTTTTAAGCATAAGGCTGCAACACAATAAAATGTGAAAAAATTGAATACTTTCTGTGTATGTATGCAAGTTCAGATACCTCAAACTCTCTCACAAAGTAACGGATCTCTGCATTGATGATGGGTCTGTGGTGTAACAGACGGGACTGGATATCACCAACATCTGCAGAGCCAACAACACATCAACTTAAACTGAGCTCAATCAAGTAAAAAAACACAAAAGATAACAACTTTTACACTATTATTGTGACAAGTTGGTACCATGTTTCATTACTAAAAATGCTAACCTGCCGACATTGATAATGGTCTTTCCGCTGTGGATTTCACTCACCTTTAGCAATCTTGTCCATTATTACAAACTCTGCGTACCTGTTGTTTTTAGTAGTTAAATAAAACTTTTGTTTCCTACGGAGCAGCTAGCCAGGCGGCTGCTACCTGCTAATCAGTGTTTACTAATCAATGTTCCAAATGCTAAGCTAACCGGCAGCTAGTTGTATAAGCAAAACACTACCTAGCACAGCGAAACAATCGGTCACTAACGTACACTTTTTAAGTAATGATACATATCAGTGACAAAATGAAAACATTGTAAGGCCTACAAGCCTACTGTCTTTCGCTAATTATAATTCTTCTTCTTCCGTTTCCTCTTCCTCTTCCTCTTCTTCTTCTTCTTCTTCTTCTTCGTCTTCGTCTTCTTCTTCTTCTTTCGGGCTGACTGGGCACGGTTTAAAGCATTGCTGCCTACCACTGGCACTACAACGGAATTACTACTTTAGCACTGAGATCTATATCTTGTGATATACACATGTAGATTTCAGGAAGTGAATTATCTCCCTAGCTCTCTCTTTCTGAAGCAATCCATCACCATGCAGAGTTCTAACAGAAAATTCCCCAAAGTCCCATTTTTGATTATTAATTTTTGATTATTAATCAAAAAGTATTATTTTTGATCTCGTCACTATTATCACTATTTGCTTAAAGTTTATGTCCCTCATGTTCAAGCATTTTTTTTCCTTCTCAGCTGCCCCTCTCTACCCACAATGCTAGTGCTGTTTACTCTCAGTCATATAGGTAAATCTTCCCCTTGTTGCTCACAACTTTTGTTTCCTTCGTTCAAAACAGGATTAGGATTAATCCCTGCCATTTGATGAGTCATTCTCCAGACTTGCTTAACAGTTGTTTCTATAATAGAGCGTTACAAAACCTGTGCCAGCTTTCTCTCTTAGCCTCTATTATAACCTCCCTAGCCTGTGCACACAATCTCTTATATTCAATAACATGGGTCTCAATTGGACTCTTTCTAAGCTCTCTGTACGCGCTGTTACATGCCCGGACTACTTCATTGCAAGCCTGATTCCACCATGGCGCTATTTTCCTCTCTTTCTTATACCCCATTCCTGGAATTGACTTTGCAGCTGCACCCCTCACTACCGAACAAAAAGACTCACTGCGTTCCTCTACACTACCCTCACTTATAACATTTCCCGAGTTTATTGAAAGTTTTTCTCTAAACTTATCCGAATTTGCTTTGAAAAAATTATACTCTCTCACAGTACTTTTCCTCTCCACCTGAAAAATCCTTCCAAACCGACATAAAATGGGAAAATAATCACTCCCCATACGATCCATGAGATCCCAGCCACCACACCTAGCTAACTCAGCTGATGCAAAAGTTAAATCTAAGCACAACAGACTCCCATTTCCAACCTGACATCTTGTTGGCCTACCATCATTCAGCATCACTTAAGAGTATTTATCTAGAAGGTCCTCTATTACTGCACCATTCTTATCCTTGCTTTTACTGCCACACAAAGTATTATGTGCATTAAAATCTCTGCACTTGTCCATCTAACTTTTCCAAGTTCAACTGAAGACACAGGTTGTAAAAATGTATCATTGAGATACTTCCTACCTAGCTTAATATTTCCATCACCATACACTCAAGCTATGACACTACATTTACCCTCCTCTACTGGATTCCCTCTAACAAAACACAGCACACCCTCCCCCAGAAGTATTTTGATCTTTCCATAAACAAACATGTCCCAGTACAACAAAACTCAGAGTTGGTCTCAGCAATGTTTCTTGTATACATATCACCTCTGGTTTTTCCTTAAATGCCATTTGTCCATTTGAGTTATTTCTGGTCTGTTTCATGTCACACAGCACCTCAACAATAAAAGCCAAGAAATTAAGCTTATTCAACACTACTGAATCATCTACTACACAACTTAGTGGGGCCCTCCCTTTCTCTCCTCCTCACTTCAACTGCTTCACCACATTTAGTAACTTTTTTAAAAAACCTTAGCATAAGATACCCCTTTATTTAACTGTCTTTATTGTTGCACCCTCATAGCTTGCTTGTATTGCTCACATTCACGACTTCCAGCAATGTGTCCTCCACCACAGGTACCACATTTAATCACCTTTTCCTTACAATAAGAAATCTCATGCGCACCCCCACATTTTCCACATCT
>NW_019443940.1:0-2020 GCF_002814215.2 Seriola lalandi dorsalis
TAAAGGTCTTTCTTTGATTATGAGATGCCATTGATACTTAACATCTTGTAATATCCATATTACAGCCAATCTGTTCTTCCTGATATTGTTATGAATCTCAGGGCATTAAGGTAAAAAGGTACTGAAATAATGAGGTGGATCTATCATTTGTGGTCTTTGTTTCTAGGAGGCCTTTGGAGACGTGACAGAGCGGAAGAGGCTTAGAGAGAAGCTGGGCTGTAAGAACTTCAAGTGGTATTTGGATAATGTTTACCTTGATATTCACGTCCCAGAGGATCGGCCAGGCATGTTTGGAATGGTGAGGACACACCTGAGTTACTGATTGTCAGCTTTAAATTTGAATATGAATTTACCAATTATTACTAATCTGATTGTATTTAATCCAGCTGTACAGTTCAGACCAGAGCCTTATCATCCCATCATACCTCTGTATGAGCTCCTGTAAGCTATATTTTATAAATACTCGAAAAAACTATATTGATATAAATGCTTTTTGCTCATTATAGTTTAAAAACCGGGGCAAGAACAACTACTGCTTTGACTACAATCCTGCAGATGAACACACGGTGGTGGGTCAAAGGGTCATCCTCTACCAGTGTCACGGCATGGGTCAGAACCAGGTACTGGACGTCAGGCTACATGCCATACAATGTTTCTTGATGTGTTGTCTGGTGAAATTCACTAAAATGTCTTAATTTTAACACTGTGAAATATAAATAGTCTGATTGATCTCGGTTGTACTTGAATTAGAGAATCTTATGTTTTATGTTTTTTTGTAGATTTTTTCGACTCTTTTCTAGGTTTTAAAGTCCTTTTTACAAGCTGCACTGAGTTTTGATTAAGTTTGAGTTAAATTCAACTAAAGTCTTTTCTGTGTCAATACCTTCAGTGATACACTTATTTGTTTACAAGAATTTGAAAGGTTCAGATGTCCCTGTAGTCACCCAGCCTAGTCACTAGCCTCATTCTGATTCATCTCCCTCTTTTATTTCCCTTCTGTTCCTCCTCCTTATCTTCCTTCCAAACTTACACCCTTACTTTTCCTTTCTCACATTTTTATTTATCATCTCCTGACTCCTGCCTTTCCCATCCTCCATGAATCCCTATTTTCTGTTTACCTGAGGCAGCAGTAATTATAGTCAGAAATAGCTGCTCAGAGTCCCTCAAAGTAGAGACACAATCCTCTTATTTCATAGTAGACAGCAAGTAGAGTAGCCATACTTTTACAAATCTGGGAATAGTGGACTGGATGCGCCTGTCCCAGATTGAAAAATGATATGTTGGCTTTGTTGATACAAAGGAGAATATATTTCCCAACGCCTGTATCCCCTGTGGTTGGCAGTAGGCCAGGAAACACTGTGAAATTTACCATTGTTATTCCAGCAGCCCTCTGTGGACACACATTGATGTCGTCTCTCTAGGAGGTGGCCTCTGCAGTGCTTGTGCTGTTTGCTTTTATGAGAGTGTTATGCATGTTACAGAATCACACTTACTCCACACTTTCAGTCATAGGCTGTGCACATAACAGCAGTTTGTGTGTGTATGTGTGTTTCTGTGTGTGTGTGCACACACCAACCATCCCTCGGTACACCGTATCCATTTGCTGCATATCTTTTACCCCTGAGTCACACATAAAATGTACGTGCACACATACATATGCATGTACAGATCCTCTTATGACTTAAATATTACAAAAATTTAATGCAAGTTGTGTTTCCATCAGTTGAGTTCAAGTGAAAAATTGACACTTGTGTCACATGCATAAAACATTGTCTTTCTTTTTTTGTCAAAGGATTTTACAGGAGTCTAAGTGAAATCTAATGGGATTTAGGATTTCCTTGAGCCAACTATTGTGTGAAGGGGGGAAGAGCGTGCTTCCACTTAAATTATTTTAATTTCTATTTCAAGTTAGATTTAAAACTTGGATTTAAAAAAAAAAAAAAAAAAGAATAGTGTTTCCATTTAGCTTGTATTTGACATAACACAATTTCCATGAAAAGGTTTAGAATGAAACCCAGCT
>NW_019443941.1:0-2905 GCF_002814215.2 Seriola lalandi dorsalis
GCGACTGCATGGACTGCTGGGGCTGACGGGCTTGCTGGAACTGCTGTAGGTATAACTGTACTTGGTTCATAGGTGTTGTCGACCCTGGCTCTTCATCATCCTCTAGCAGCATCTGGGGAGGCTGGGAAGACAGCAAGCCCTGGGGTGTGAGCGTTGGGGGGGACATGGGCCGCTGGTGCAGAGGCTGAGGAGGGTGGAGGATCTGAGAAGGGAGCTGATGCTGTGGTGGTGCTGCTGACTGAGGCTGCAGTTGCTGCTGCTGTTGATGCTGTTGTTGCTGCTGCTGCTGCTGCTGCAGGGTTGGCTGCTGCTGAGGAGGGGCTGGTTGCTGTTGAGGGGGTTTAGGATGAAGAGGCGCTGCCTTATGACTGGGTCGAGAAGGCTGCTGAGGCATGGAACTGTGCAAGGCTAAGGTTGCACATTACAAACAAAGGAGGAAGAAACAAAATGCATCATTAATATATTGTGATCCTTGACAGAGTTTACTCCAAAAAACAAAAATAATAATAATTTATAAGTGTATTAACTGGTAAAACCCAATTCTATTTTTGTTCTTTTAAATCTTACCTTTTCTTTCTGGTTTTACTCACTTCAACACATCTCATCTCTTTTAGTATTTTATTATTTTATCTTTATCTTTGTTTTTCTGCCTTTTGCAGATTTACAATAGCATGTCTTCCGTTACTGTATTATTTAATTTACTCACTTAAACTTTTATTTATAATAGTAATTTATTGCTCATTGCATGGATAGAGGTATTATTTTTATTGCTTTTATTCCGTAAAGAACTTAAATTGTTACATTGTTTGTATGAAAAGTGCTTTACATATAAAGCTTAATTGATTGATTGATTAATTTAAGGAACATGACCCCTACTGGAACACAGTGTCATCCGAGCAATGAGTGTATTACAGATAAATACTGCAGGAGACATTACTGCTTATTCATATATTTTCTGAACAGCAAAGAATGGCGAGTTAAAATAAAACATTAAAATAAAATGGAATGGCTGTGCTCAACAGACCAGTCTTATTAAATGTTTAATGGTGTATGTATGTAATAAGTGTTTAGTTTATTATAAAGGACAGGTTAAAGGAAACTAGCTTATTGTAGGTTAAATGAAAGCTAAAATGTACTGCAGTATTAATGCAGAAAAAGCATGTGCCAATTTTGACAACAGCATTGTTGACTTTGTGGGAGCCATTATTGTTCCTGGGACTACAGTTACACTTGCAGAAACAAGTAGCTATTACTTCTGTACCTGTCATAAGTGCAGCAGACTGCATACAGCCTTACCTGGAGATGGGAGGACGGGATGCTGGTTGAGGAAGGGGTGGGTCTCTGGTGACGCCGGCCCAGAATGAGCATTGAGGTGTGGAGGTGGCGGTGAGGAGGAGTTGCCTGTGTGGTGGGACAGATGCATGAGGGGTTGACCGAAAGGCGGCAGGGACTCAAAGCTAGTCTCCAGTAACTGGGAAGACTCGAGAGCAGCTACGGGAGGAGCCATGAAGCCTGCAGGAGATGGCTGCTGCTGCTGCTGCTGCTGATGGTGCTTCATCTGACTGCTGGACTGAAGGCCTGCAGGTTGGGAATTAAGCCCAGGCTGAACAGGGCCGCTCTGAGTGTGAGGATGTGTCTTCTTCCCCTCCTTCACAGACTGGCCCTTCTTCTTCTGCTGTTTTATAATTCCTGACAAAAGTGAAATAAAGATTAGACACTTCATTTGGTGTTTTTGACTGGGGCATTTGAGTGGTAAATACACTAAGTTACCTGTCGCCTCAGTTTCACTGTCTGAGCTGGAGCCACTGCTCTCTGAAGAAGATCCAGTCTTTTTGGAGGTAGCCAAGGACTCCACAGTCTTCTCAACTACAAAAAGACAACCACGTGTTCAAGCTTTTCCAGAATAAAGCAGCAAATGTGAAATTAATTACCCATAGTAATTTCATACTTCAAAGTAAACACGACAATCACACACAGAGAGTCACCAGTTTCCAAACTGTTTTCCTACAGTGGCTCACCTGGAACTTTTTTCTTCTTGCGGAGGCAGGAAGACACATATCTTTCCAGCTCGCGTAGAGTAGAAGGCTTTAGTGTCTCAAAGTCAATCTCAATCTCATCAGGGTTTGAGTTTTTGAGTGAGGGCTCTCTGGACTGGATAATATGCACTACACGACCAAGCTTGTCACCAGGAAGCTTGTTGATGTCCAAGCTTAACTGCCTCTTCTCCTCGTATGTCATAGGCTTGCACTTTTCCCCTGTAGCTGATGACCCAGCTGCCCCCAGGTCATCTTCCAGGCTGGGAACTGGCTGCATGTTGGAGGGATGGTTGCTTTTCATCCCCTCCTTTTTACTACAGAGGCAAAACACACGTATAGTTTACCAATATGTAATACTGAGAAGTCTTTCTACAAATGCAGCTCAAGCTGTGATTTACAACTACAAACAGGCTCATTTAAACAATAACACACACAAAGAAGACATGATAAAGATTACCTAAAAGATACCAGTCAGTTTCTTAACAATGATCAATCTTTTAACAGTCATACTTATTTACAAGAAAAACACAAATTTAAAACATGTCCTCAGATGATCCTCTCAATTGTGACCAGTTACACAGAAAGAGCATAACAATATGGGGCATATAGAACTGAGTAAGTCTAATACCACATTGTGCAATGCCAAGCTGGTAGCTAAAAAAAACAAAGATCTAATATCAAGGAGCTGCTCTAACCAACAGCTTGACATGGACAAAGTTTAATACCCACCTGGGTTTCTTCTTGGGAATAAGCTCTTTGTTGTTATTGTTACTGGTCTTGGTCTTCTTGGAGAGCTGTGGAACAGGTGTAGCATCCTGGATTTCATCTACTAGGCCAGCCATGCTTCCTTTCTTCTTATGCTTATCTTT
>NW_019443942.1:0-2660 GCF_002814215.2 Seriola lalandi dorsalis
AAAAAGCCCTGAGGCGAAGTGAGTCAAAAGCTAGAGCTGCTCCAATAGCTTTCTGCAGCTATCAATATGCAGTTGACAACATAATTGAGGTTATTTAATGACTCGCCATGTGCCACTAGATGGAAGCAAATGGAATCACAGATTGTTCTTTCTACTTATAGTACTGGAATACCTCTGAATTATAAATTGTATTTCAGATGCTGGGAACTATTTCCAAAAAATGCTGGGAGAAGAATAATTACGCCTACATTATTTGTTTTAATGGTTTGAGAGACTGACATTTAAGACCTCTCTTTTTTCCTAAAGACTTATTTCCGCCTGTTTGGCAGCAATCAACAGTCTCCTGCATCATAGCCAGGAGATACACTGTCATGATGAGCACAGATGCTGAAAGATAACAAGTCTTTGGGTTTCATTTTTCCTTCCCTTTAGTGTTAATGGCATCCATCCATAGGAAGGCTCACGCTCCCTGTGGTGTTTGATTGTGGCTGTGTGCGCTTGTGTTTGTTTTCGCCACTCTCCCAAGAGGTTGATTAGTCTTCTCCATTTAGCCACCACATTACTTTCATTACAGCATACATGGACGCCGGGGAGTGGCCGCCCTGGTCGTTTTCTCTCTCCATGCAGATTTTAGCACCATGTTAGTCCCTCTGGATTGGCGCACAGCCTACATCTGTCCCTTACCAGCCAACATTCCCCTCATGGCATAGCCTCGAAGGCTTAATTAACTATCAGACCAACGCTAACTCTGCTGCTGGCCACCCACGGGCTACATGGAAGGGGAGCAGGGAGGAGTAGAAGGCCTTTTAAAAGTCCACATAAAGAAAGAGGCTGAAAGAGACACTGATTGTAGAAGTAACATTCTCTTTGCCAGCTGCTGTCACTGGCAAGCAGACTGGGAGTTGATTTGCACTCATTACTGGGAAATGAGTAAGGCCCGAGGATGATGACCGCATTACTCCGATTGCATGTGATGTGATTGGAAATGTTGTGCAATGTTAATCTCCTCCCCTGTGTCCCCAAGATATAGAAAATAAATGGAGATGAAAATCTTTCTCCGCATCTTCACAGTGGGCCATGTATGATACAAATAGGAGTGGAGAACTGATTACGCAACAATGTCTCCCGCGCCCCCCCTACGAGAAGGGTTTTCATTCAGCTAATGACCAAAACACTTTCTGCAGGAGGTTTGTCTAATTATTGCGGTTGGGACAAGCAAAGAAGTGATTTGTTATGTATCTAGTGCATCTGTAACTCTGTGAATCGCATACTCACCATATAAAAAACACACATTTAAGGAAGCGTCTCGGACAGGATGTACAATATATTGCTGTCTGAACATAGTGCGCGATGTGTGTCACCCTCAGTAGCGTGACCTCTCGGTTAGGTTTGATACTGTGTAAACACCTTGAGCTTCGGCTCTTCAACAGTGCTTGGTGCTGTCTTTACTGATTAACTTCAGACTTGTTCACCCGAGTTTCTGGGTTGAACATAAAAGCATGACTGATTTTATATACGACTGCTACTACCCGATTTCCATCCACTCCTACACTCATTAGGGACCAACCTTTGTCTGAATGTTAGAGGCCATCTCATGTCTGTCATACTACGAGGTAATGGTCGCCCTGCTCTTTAACATGCACCATGTCCACTGTGATCTTTGAGGACATCATTATCCTCTCCTTGTATTAGGGCAGAGAGTGGTGTATCAGTGTTAACCAGAGGATTTGGTTTGATTCTACAGTGATTTTTTTTTTTTTCTCTGTGAGAATGATAGACTTTTTTCTGGACACAGTCTTTGAGGCTGCGATGTGAATGCATTTTATCTGTTCTTCTCGGTTTGTCTCTTCTTTTATAAAGTTCCCTCTTATTATCAGCATATTGCTCCTTCAGTTCCCATTCATAATTGCTGATATTGCTACATATCTTGTTGTGTGCCGCATAATAAGCAGGTTTTCTATCAATTACTAGTGCAGCAGGAATGAACACCTGCCACGTTCTCACCCCATTACCTTCCCTGGCACATTACATCCCTTTTAATATATTTAATATGTCTTCGCTTTAAAACCATATCTGGCTTTTTTTAAGGACCTCATCAATGTGTCAGTACTCTTACCTTTGTCCACACCTCAAACAATGCAATCTCCCCTTTGGACTACATCTTTGTTCTTCCTCTTGTTTCTTTTTTTTCTTCTTTTAAAGCAAAAGTCATTTCCTCTGTACCGTCCTTCTCCACTGCACATGCCCGCAGGACACAATTTCATCTTGCTTTGAACTCTTTTTAATTTTGCACAGTAGCAGTTTTTTATTAACATATTTATTCATTTATGACTCCTCTCAAAGCCCTTTGCATAAGAGCACACCTTTATTCTCTCATTCTCTCTCTCCGTTTCTCCCCTCTCAGCTCTCCACGGAGAACGGGCCTCACTAATGCAGTGTTGGTTTAATCCCTGCCACCCTGTCAGAGGCTATTTTCTCGGGGTCCTTTTCTTACTACAGCAGCTGTGAGCACATTCAGAGTTCTTAGACTCACCAGCTCCTGTCTAGACATTCTCCATCCTGCTTGTAGAGGTTCATGTTGTTCATATTTTTTTTTTTTCTTTTTTGGAATGCAGTCAAGGGAGGAGCTTGTCTCGAACCCCCAAGGTCAAGGTGTCTTT
>NW_019443943.1:0-2612 GCF_002814215.2 Seriola lalandi dorsalis
GCCAATAATCAACAATTCAACCATGGAGGAAATGACAGCATGGAGAGATTGTCTGCAGAGTATCACATGACTGTCTGTTGGCCATTGGTGATTTTCCACAGTACTGTGAGTGTGTGCAAACAACGCTTATATCCTGTGACCCGACATGAGCAGACAACTGATGTCAGGCTTTTCTGAAGGAAAATAACTGAAACCCCATAATTCTTGTCAGGAATTTCCTTCCATCTAAACATTAGACAATTCAAACCATTTTAGACAATTCATTGTTTTGCACACACATTGTATCCTGTCTGTATACAGGATTAATTCACCTAGAAATGTGAGGCCAGGGGGTCGGTACTCTACACGGTAATGATCTTTCTTCTTTCAAACTCAAACTAGAATTAGATACCCAGCATTCATAAGGACATGTTTAATTTTGCTATTGGTGATTGAGGATGCGTCTGTGGTGTCTGGCTGTCCACCACAATCAATAAGCTCTCTGAGCAGCGTCTGGGAACAATGTTAGTGTAAAGGTCTGCTTAATGTGGAAATCAATGACCAGAGTGTCTCAGGGAAAAATGCTGACATGAAAATAGGCAATTCCTCTTTAACTTATTTTTTCTATCATTTGTCAGGCAATGTGTTCTTCCTATTCTGGCCTCAGTAACTGTGTGTGTGAGACAACTTCCACTATTTGAAATCAGCTCTAAAACGTAACAACAGATGTACTGATTGCTTGTTTTTCATATAATCAGTGTACAGTGTAGATCATTTTGTGCTGGCTAATTCTTGAACCCTGGGTCCAGTCATATTGATCACAGAGTTAGCAGGGTTTGTAACTTGTGACATTTCGTTGCAGAGCTAGTTTTACCCAGCACTGCAGTTTTCAAGGCAAGATGCTGTCAAAGCTGTGGAACTAATCACTGTGTTTACATGCTGAAGGTATAGTCTTGTAATGTCCTGTTAGTGTTCTTCATTTGGGTATCTAACCATCTATGCATCTATTTTTCTGCCTCTAGTTTGCAGTGGCAGAAGAAAAAGCAAGCCAACCCAGAGCCCAGATGTTCTTCCCGCTGTCACTTCTAGTGCTTCCTCCAGGATCCCAAGGAATTCAGGGTGACGGCTAAGAAGGCACCTCAGTAAGACGTCCTGCACCTCAACTGTTGCCTGTCAAGGGGTGGTTGAAGCTCTTTCTGGAATGACTGAGCTTTTAAACCTTAGGAGGCTTATTTTGCTAAACTGCATTCGTTTGATCACTACACACAACTTAATGTCACGCGTGAGTGTTGGAGCCTATATCAGTTGATAAAGTGAAACAAACAGGCTGGTGCAATGCCTGCATCTGCAGACGCAATCGCAAACAGCTCCTCGAGAAACTAAAACTCCTCCCTTCATCAAACTGCTCTCAGATGCAAAGGGGACAATCCACAGAGAGTGACTCCCATCACAACCACTCCTAGGGTTCACTGGAGGTCACACTTTGAAGACACCTGCAAAAGTACATCTTGGTGATTGGTCACATTAAATGAAATGTAATTAGCTTTGACTAGACTGGTTTCATATTACTATTCTCCCTTTCTAAACAGCATCTCAATGAGTGTTTATGGCCATTCAGTGTTGGCAGCAACAACAAGAGGGGGAAGCAGCGAGTCGTGACAGAGGCATAGTCTATTTCCCAACAACCCTCTTCTTTTCAATTAACTTCTTTCACGCTCAGCTGTGATTCAACTCTACAAAAAGCATTCAGGCAAACATTCAAAGGCACCTCCCCAAATGATGTCTAAATAAGGGCTTGTCTAATGGAAATATTTAGACAGGGGATTTAGGGTTATATGCTCACCAGTTGTGTTCCTGCTCAGCCTCCATTTAAGCACCCTGCTACGTTTGCGGGTTGTTGTCTTTGGCATAAACAGCTTAGATTCTACAGTGTCTTTCCAGCATGCAGAGAGATGAAATTTACACTGAAATGGGCACTTCAGCTGGGATCACATATGGATATCTATTTCACAAATCAGGGGTTATTGGAAAGATAAATCCAGATAACCTTGTTTTACTGTCTCACACACAAGCATATACAGACACATGTGATTTTGTGCTCGGGCTTTTGTGCTTTGACAACACACACAGAGGAAGGCAGGTCATATTCCTGCAAATACAGCTTATTTATTGGTTAAAAAGGAAGAAATAAGAGGAAAGATACAATTTAAAAGACAAATGTACAGTATGTTTATGTATATATGCATATGTGTATTTCGCATTGCATGTGTTTATATGTGTGTAAGAGTGAGAGAGCCCACATTTCATGTCATGCAAGCACCTCTCACATTGTGTGCCAGCATATTGGCAAACAAAACACACTTCTGGTGCATTATGTAATTCTGGAGGAGTTCCCACTGTAAAGCCAAGCAGCAATTCAGAAGCTGCAAGGTGCTGCTGCCTGCAGGAAAACTGCTATGAACTATTTATGACACTTCCATTACAGCCACAGTGTTTCTTCATGCTTATCTGACTTTTTTAACAGCTGTGCAAACTTGCCATCATGGGAGAGGTCAGAATTGATTAAGATCATTTTTTTGGCACTAACGTGTGTGTGTGTGTGTGTGTGTGTGTGTGTGTGTGTGTGTGTGTGT
>NW_019443944.1:0-2900 GCF_002814215.2 Seriola lalandi dorsalis
CACTCGGTTTATGACTGAAAACATACCATGTTGGAGAGACAAAAGTGTGTATTAAAAAGGCGTTAGACATCTCCATGGTTACAGAAAAAGCGTCCAGTTGAGCGTGGGGGCGTGGTGTATCATGGGAAACGAAGTTGCTAACAAATCAGTTGCAAAAGTGGAGAAAGACACGAGAACTACAGCGACACTTTTCTTCAAATATACGCCCAAAGGTAGACAACCAAATATTGTAATTTCGTTCAGATATGGCTGGATACACTGCACAAATATGTTGTGGACTTAGGCAGTACTTAGCATGAAACGTTCGTAGCACGTTAGATTATACTAAAGCTAAGTCAGCTAGCGAACGCTAACGTTAGCCCCACTGTGCTAACCGTGAAAACAAACGATTCATGTGATCGTCAAACAAGCTAGTTAGTTGTGTTTGTATGTTTTGCCTCGCTGTAAAGTTGCATAGCTTTATTTGACTTCAGTTAACAAAGATAAAAGCCACTCACAACTTATGCAAAACGTACCCATGTGTCGACATTATGTGTTCCGCAGCAGACATCGGTTTGTAATGTCGACAGGGAGGATGCCGAAAGGTCCTGCTTCTGCACACGAGGGCTTCAGTTCGACCCCCGTCAAGACCAGCCGGGGGAAAATCTTGTACACTTCCAGAGACTTGGACGAGGAAGTTGTATCCGACGACGAAGATACATTTTCCCTGCTTTCTCCCATCTATCATGACAGCTTTGACAGCGATGAAGAGGACCTGGAGCCAAGCCCAGCTCAGCAGACTTCTCCCAGGCCGAGCGAAAACTCCGGACGTAGCGTTTCACCAGTCAGGTACAGCTGAATGTTTAAAACCTGATATACTTTCTTAGCCGAGTAAAATATCATAGACTGCGTGATTCAGACAGGTAACATGTACGTATAAAGCAGAATATGCATAACTGTACATTTGTTTTCGTTATAGATGTGAGCTGCCTAAAACACAGCAGATGTTCAGCGTTGCCCTGCAGCCAGCAGCCTCACCTACTCTGAGTGCATGGGAAATGTGGCTGGTGAACAAAGCCAAAGAGGACCGGATCAAATTGGAAAAGAAAGCAGAAGAGGCAAGCCACTGTTTCTCATAGTTTCTATCACAGTAGTGTTTACTTTTCTTCCTTTGCTTTGTTATAGTGATTATCATTTTTATTACTGCACATGGTTTGCATCTCAACGTTTTATACCCGATGAATTAGGAGCGCCTACTCAAAAAAAAAACAAAACAGCAAGAAAGGGAACATGAACGGAAAAAGATTGTCATGGAAGAGAAGATTCACGAATGGCTTAAGTTGAAAAAAGAACAGGTACAGAACTGCTTCTTTAAGCTAAACAAAATCACAGTTTCTCTTAATGATGCTACAGTGGTCTACAGTTGTCATTTCTCTAATCTTTTTTTTCTTACAATCCCAGGAGAAGCATGAGCAGCTTGTAAAACAGAGCAAAGAGGAGGAGGAGATACAGAGACAGTTGGAAAAACAGAGGCAGATTGAACAGAAAGCTCAGCAGAAGTACAAAGACTGGCTGCAGAAGAAGAACCAAGAAAAAATCGAAAAAGAAAAGAAGGAGAAAGTAATGTGCTTTTTTTCTGTTTGTTTTTCATTTTATAAAGATATTCTAATGTTAATGACAAAACAGCCAGATTCTGAGAGAGATTCTTTTCTCTTTACAGGAGGTAGCAGCCCTGAAGGAAGAGCAGGAGAAGGAGCGCCGCAAGAGGGCAGAGGAGAGGTTTAAGGAATGGCTGGCAAAAACCAATGAAAAAAGCAGAGGAAGTCCAAAATCACATAGCTACCTAACAAGTAAGGTCATTTCAGTTATCTGGGAATTATTAACCATGATTTAGCATTTTTGGATTAACTGACATATGATAAAAATCTATGATTTCATGCAAATTTGTCAAATTCGGACTGATTTCAATATGATTTTAACTTATCAGTTTATTTGCCGTGTTGATATTTGTTATGTATCAGTATTGTATCGGTTTGATTTCCCTCAGGTCCCTATGACAAATCCTACCCATCACCCAGCTTCTACAATCCGATCCCATGGAAACCGATTCACGTCCCTCCTCCAGAAACATCACTGAATAAGACGTCTGGCAAGAAACCTCAGAAACAGAGAAAAAGCCAGCAAAGCCCCAGCACTGCTTTTAGACTCAGAAACACTGTGAGAACAGCACAATTGCTGCAGAGGAGATGACACCGCAGACTGACGTCTGTGACTTCATCTGACTCATCCAAACCACCACAGGTCCTGAACAGACGCTCTGATGTGTCACAGAAGTATTTCTGTTCTCTTATATGGCTGCAGTAATGCAGTACATGTATTAATTTTAATTATTGTATTTGATTTATATACTGGAGGAACTTGTAATGATGTACTAACTCCAATTTAATGTCTAAATGTTCAGGTTTTAGAATGTTTACACAGATACAGATGTTTATAGTTTATAAGTTGTTGTTATTACTTAGGTTGTGATGGCTACATGCACATTTAAAAGCCTGGAACATTTTCTTTTATATTATGTAAATTGAATCAGTTTGTTATTACGATAAAGAGAGTGTAAATGTTTCTTTTTGGCTCTTGTCCCTGTCTTTTCCATCACTGAGTGGTCAACAGAACCACATTTCTCTGCATTTAATAAGGCACAAACCACACACAACAGCACTACAGAAAGAACGTGGCTCGTGGTCACAGCCAAAGATAGACCCAGCTTGGTCAAGTGCCCCTCACACACATTGTTCTGTGTCCAGCTGTGCCTTGTTCTTCTGTGGGCTGAGATGACGACAGAAACAAGTGAGGGGGTGGAGAGAGACACATAGAGAGGGAGAGAGAATGATTCAGATTCAGAGCTCATTCTGTGTTAGCAT
>NW_019443945.1:0-2897 GCF_002814215.2 Seriola lalandi dorsalis
GACTGTTTAGATCTTGGTCATTTTCCACCATATATTTTAACAGAATGAAGGATTGTAGTCATTGAATGTCTGGATGTTAAGTTAAGTTTGGAAAACAGCTAGCCTGGCTCTGTCTAGATTTAAGGTTAGTCAATTTTAGAGGCACTGGTAGTCAGACTGGTAAGGCTTGCTTTTTCCCAGCATTTCCTGTCTTTGTGCTAAGCCAAACTATCTTAATATTTCATCTCAATCTTTTTACTAACTCTCAGCAAGAACATTTCAAAAACTATTCCCATAATAATGAATCTGTTGTCATTCGCATGTCAATCAGGCAAGGCGTCTGCTTGACCATGTCCGATCAAAAGGCGAGTCAGCGGCAAAGGTGGTCCTGTATTACATTCAGCAAAAGCAGGAATCTGGATCCCCACTGAACCAGGAGAAATTAACTCCCCCAAAAGGTATGTCATTATCATAATCATATTGAAAACTATTATGGTATGTAAATATACAGACATCATTACTACGTGAATCTATCAGCAGCCTAAACCTATAGGAGATGCACTTGTTTAAACTTGTGGGTGCTTTGCCTAAAATATAGAAGATTTAGTAGTGGTACACAGAGATGACTCATTCAAAATGTGGTAAGACCTATACAAATGCACAGTATGTATCATTTTGCAGTGCTATGTACAATTGAAGTTTATCTCATGTGTGCGCTTTCTGTCACAGAGTTCTTAAAGTATCAGAAGAAGCTGAGCAGTTCTGTGTCTGCCCAGTCCTGCTTTCTCAGTACTTATGGAGGGACTGGCCACATGTCCTTGGATGACATCTACACTGAAGGCGAGCTGGAACTAGCTCATGACAGTGCTAACGTCCATGGACCTTTGGGCCTGGAGGACATAGTTGGTACAGCGGGGACAGTGAACAAGGAGGCTGACACAGTGCTAGTATCTGGGGAGGCGGGCAGTGGAAAGAGCACCCTACTCCAGAGGCTGCACTTGCTTTGGGCTCGGGGGGCAGCCCTCCAGGACTTTCTGTTTCTGTTTCCATTCAGCTGTCGCAGGCTGAACTCAGAGCACAGGGAACTGTCTTGCCAAGAGTTGCTGTTTCAGCACTGCTGCTGGCCAGATAGGCAGCAGGAAGAGATCTTCCAGTTCATCTTGGACCAACCACATCTCATCCTCTTCACTTTTGATGGTCTGGATGAGCTCAAGCAGAGCTTTTCAGATGAGCACAGGCTCTGCTGCCCCACCCAGCGCGCACCTGTTCACATACTATTGTTCAACTTAATCCAAGGTTCCCTAATGAAGGGGGTGTGGAAAGTGATAACTAGTCGTCCAGAGGCAGTGGGGCCTTTGTTGAAGAAACACCTTCGCAAAGAGGTCCTCCTGAAAGGTTTTACCCCAAGTGGGATTGACTGTTTTGTGAGGAAGCATCACAGTGACCCCACTGTGGCTGTTAGGGTTTTGGAGTCACTACAGACAAACACAGCTCTACTTGGGCTGTGCCATAGTCCAGTCCTCTGTTGGATTGTCTCACAGTGCCATAAGGAGCTGCTGGGTTGTGGAGAGGGCAGTCTACAAACAATCACAGATGTTTACCTGATGATCTTACAGCACTTTTTACAACACCAAAGCATCCCAAAGAGCACTATGGGGTTAGGTTGGCTTCAGGAGCACCTAAAAACAGTCTTGCGTCTAGGCAAGCTTGCCATTGAGGGGATAGGAACCACCTGTTATATCTTCTCATGTACAGACCTGGAGACATGTGGTGTAACTGAGAAGGATATCAGCATGGGCTTTCTCATTCAAAGCAAAGATATGTCCTGCACCCACAGTAAATGTTATGAATTCCTTCATGTGACCATGCAGTGTTTCTTTGCTGCTTTGTACATCATTTTGTCGAGTAACACTGAACGTTCAACTATCCTTAAACTCTTTGAGCTGCAGGACATGAGAGAGACACGTCTGAGCAGCAATTGCTTCAGGGCCTGCTTGCCCGCCACTGACCGACGAGAGCAGGTTCTACAGGGGGGAGTTAAAGCAGCTGAAACACCAAATCTGCAAATCACTGCCACCTTTGTGTCTGGACTACTGTCCCAGCGCCATCGCAGCCTGTGGATCCACTGCTGCCCCAGTGCTATGATGGAAAAGAAGGTCAAACAGGTTTCGAGATGCCTGTCCAAAGGCATGCAGAAACACTTTAAGTCTATCCCTCAACCTGTAGCAGCCGAGAAAAAGAGCATGCATGCAATGCCAGGCTTTGTCTGGCTTATCAAATGCATCTATGAGATGCAGGAGAGCACAATTGCTCAAGATGCTATCAGTAAGCTAGAAGTGGACCACCTGAAACTCACCTACTGTAACATAGGTCCTGTAGAGTGCACTGCATTAGCCTATGTGCTCCAGCATCTAAGAAGCCCTGTAGGTATCCAGCTGGACAACAACTCTGTAGGCGATGTTGGAGTGGAGCAGCTTCTTCCCTGCCTGCACATTTGTGATTCCCTGTAGTGAGTATGACAAATTTAAGTTATTCCATTATTTATTTTCCATTGTTAACCTTTAGCAATCTTTTCATTATAGTGAACAAACTTCCCCTAATAGTATTTTCTATACTATACTTAAGTGTCCTAAATTTGCTGTTATCAGCCTCAGAAATAACAACATTACAGATGAAGGCATCCGCAAACTGATTGCTAAAGGTATCCAGTGTGACAACTTCCGGAAAATTGCGTATGTACTGTGAAGATGATTAATAAGACTATCATGAAGTTACAAATGATATTTGATCATTTACCTTCCATAATCATTTTGTTTCTCTCTAGGCTCTTCAACAACAAGCTAACTGATGCTTGCACACAGCACTTTTCTCATCTTCTGAAGACCAGGCAAGATTTCCTCTCTCTAAGGTCGGCACAT
>NW_019443946.1:0-2896 GCF_002814215.2 Seriola lalandi dorsalis
AGATGACGAGAAGGGTGGGCGGTCCTGGACGCCAGTCAGCCAACCCAAACAGTCCTGCCCCATATCCCTCTGCACGTCTACCCCGTCCCTCCTACTTCATATCTCACATATCCACAGCATGCTAATATTGTCTGGAACAAGGCTATGAGCCGTTGCATTCATTTACATTTTTGTGTGTGTCTACAAAATCTGAATAAAACGCTTTCTCGCTTTCTGAGATTGTGTTGTGAATTGCCCAAATTTGTTTTTTGTGATTTTCTCTGAATGGCTGTGGTTTTCATAAACACAGTGCAGCAAATGACTGCAGCCCCAGCTTTACAAGAGTAGTGTGCTGCTAATTTTGCACATCTTGAAGTCATCACAACTTTTCTTATAAAGCACCACTAAAGGTTTAACAAATGTTCTGCCAATCAAATGTGTGCAAAAAACTAGCCCATGATTCCTCAGTTTTCTTCAGTTCCCTCTGCTAAATTTATCAGAATGATTTAAGAAAAAAAAGGGAAAAAAAAGGAAGGTATTTGTTCCTAATTCTAAGGTGCCCCATCTATACCTTTTAACTCAATTAATTCAACCTACATGGGAAGTGCTGAACAGTGAGGCCACATCTACACTAAGACAGATCATTTTGAGAGCTGAGATTGTGCGCATCAAATAAGCTTGAAACTGAAAATAGAAAATGGAATTTAGATTGAGGACTTACAAAGGTCCTCAATCCACACTCACAGGCCAAAACAATGGAAAAACAGCAAAATGTTTTCTTACTCCACATTCTTTGGTTGGCATGCAATGAGACTTTACAGCCATCATCTAGTAAAGAGTGGGAAGACACAGTTTTGTAACAGCACCTAGTCTCAGATGGTTAACACTCCGCTGAAGGTCGTGTATTTTTTGTATAGCTGGATGTATAATGTAGTTGTTGTCGCCAACCTATGTTTCTATTGTTAAAAAAGTTATAAAATTTGATTGTGGCAAATTGGTTTGTAGCCACATTGGTTTGTATTTTAAGTCCGATTTTCACATATGAAAAAGGCAAGTTTAGGGGTGGAGGTTGTATCTCAACCTATTAAAGCCTTCCAGTGGTGAGAATTGTGTATATTGAGAAAATATAAACCAAAATCTTTTTTTCTTGTCTTAATAAACAAATCAAAAAAGTCTGGATGCATTTTAAGCAGTCTAAAGACACGCCAGAAAACTCTGGAAGTAAGTAAGCAAGTAGTCATCATTATTCTATCTGACAATTCGCAGATATATAATAATGTTAATTTATTTGTCTTTTATAAAGGTCCTAAATTTGTTGTGGCCATTGTCCAGCTTTGTAGTGTTTGGCCCAAGAGTTTTTTTGGTTCGAGACTTTGACAGACAGACACGTGAGGAGAACACTGGTAACAATAACATGAAATATAAATATAAATACCTGTATGAATACCTTTTTGTGTGTATTTTCATTGTTTTACTTTGTCCATATTTTTAGTCTGGTTCTTTATAAATTTAATGTCCCTTTAGCACTTCTATGATTGGTTAGCAACGTTGCTCCCTCTTTGCTGAAAGACAGGGGGAGCATCTTATTCTTTCCATGTACATACCATCTCTCTCTGGCTCTGCTATGGCAGCAACAGCCAGCTGCATAGCCTCGTATTATCTCCCTGAAGAGTCTAATTGTCGATTTTCACATGGCTGCTGAAAAGCTTTGGTGAATTACGCCTAGCGGCAGCAAACTCCTCTTCAGGTGAGAATAGGACGACTCCAGTGTTGGGATTCTCTGCTTAGTAGATGCTTCTGTTGTCCCTGCTTGGCATATGTTCGCTGCTGGGTATGCCCATCACTTCTTTGTTGTATAATGAGCGACTTCAAATCATATTCTCAGCCTTTTGTAAAGAATCACCATGCTGAAGGCACTTTGTCTCCCTCAGCTAGGTTTTGGGCTCTAGTGTATCCTCTCCCTCTGAAATTTGTGAGTGCTCAATCTTGTTGCCGAATTGGCCTCAGGCAAGGCACAGGTGCTTGCCCTCAACTATACACCATCCATGTCTCTTGCTGTGCTCTGAGACTTGTTACTTTAACCTTAAGCACTAACAGCTCAAGCATTACATGGACAGCCCATGGCTGTAATATTAAAGCTCATAATAATTGCCACCATATTTCATTGAGAAAGAGGGTTGGATTTCTCTCCTTTCAAACCCAGTGGCTTCAGACACTGAGCTAGGCGTGTGTGGGGTTGCGGCTGTGGTGCTGGTAAAATCTTTATTGGCTGACACAGAGGCAAGCTTGCACCTGCACGTGAAGAACCTTGGCACAGACGCGTGATTTGAACTATGACCTTCATTACTGTCCTATTATTGTGCATAGCTTTCATGTTTACTTTTTTCTGCACAACCACAAGAGTGTTTTAAGATACAGGGAATTTTTTTCTATCATTATCACTACCAATAAATGAAATTATCTTTTTAAGCTGATACCAATAATGATCTGATAATGATTCATCCTCTTTCGAAACCCATAACATGAATAAACATTTTTGATAAACAAATTTAAGGGAACTTAAACAGTTTTGCCCCAGAATTGTGGTGGGCAGGACATTTAATGTTTTCTTTTCTTTAGTTCCTTTTTATTTATTGGCAGGCATGTATGCAGATGCAATATAACAGCAATTCGCTAATAGTGTCCAATTTATCTGCCTGGTTGCTCAGGCTCTACCATGTACTGTGTTGGGAAAATGAAAACATATGCTTACTTAGCTCTACTTTTATATGGTGAACAAGATCAGCAGGTCAGATCTTGCTCTTTAAGACACCATCACAAAAACATCAATTTTGTGGTTGACAGATAGGTTTGACACATCACTAAACTGATGTAAACAATATGTACATTTGGAAATTTGGGATGCTTTCACACCTAA
>NW_019443947.1:0-2432 GCF_002814215.2 Seriola lalandi dorsalis
CTTTGACATTTAAATAGGTTCTAACAGTGTGCTCACCTTTACTTTCCATTAATTTGTCCACGAAATCATGAACATTGTTCTCTTTTAAATCACTTGTTATCATATGCAGCTATTATTTTTTTTTATAAAGGAAGCAAATTCTTTGTGCAAAGCAGATATTTCGACACAACCTGATATGACACCTTGTTATGTCTTGTAGAATTAAACTCTGTAATAACATTTCAGCTTGTCAGACAGCCTCTTGGCTAAAAGCCCAAACTGTAGGTCACCTCTTACTTACTTTCAAATGTGTCACATAATTCATATATCTATGAGAAGCCAAGCAGGCAATTTACAGATGCCATTGGGCAAGGTATGAACTATAAATAACATGAATATGAAAAAGATGAAAACAGCACTGACCTTGCTTCACCACAAGGCGGAACCAGTGATTAAATTTTGCTGCACTTGAAGCTCATTGCTCCTGCAATGGAATGACAGTCCAACAGAGGCTTTGAGTCTGTTTGTAATACTGCAGTGCTTCACTAGATGGCAGGAATGCACGATTTCATGACTGAGCTTGTGTCATCATGACAATGAACCTTAAAGATAATCTCTTTTTATAAGCCAGCGGCCTAAACAAACAGGAGAGTCATAGATTTTGCTTTTCAGTCTGGTCAACAGTGATTGCTGAGATGTAAAGCTGGTTTCTATATATAAAAATGACTTATAATCAAAGTGGTTATAAGACATTGTTTGGTGGTAAATCCCAAGTATGTTTATGATCTGATTAAGTTTTCATCTGCATATCAATTATAGAAACATACAATATTGATGCAGTAATAGTTACATCACTGTGTGAGAGCTGCATGCTGGAGAGGGGACACCGGAGGTTAATTGCAGTCTGCTGCAAGTGGGATACAACGGCTCCATGCAAACACTCTCATATTCATGCAATCATGCTGATATGAAATTAATTTTCTGAAGCCCAAATCTGCTGTCATCCCCTTGTTGCTTCTATTCATGCTGGCTACGTTAAGCCAGAAATAAAAGAATAATTACGCATTAGCGTTTCTAATTAAGGTTTCTCTCAAAGGTGAATTGAACACTGATGGAATTTTTGGGGGATTTATTAAATTACTGTGAAATCAAATTAGGGGAGCAAATTAATCCTTGCAGTGAATTAGATCAGTGGATGAGAAAATTGACTTTTCAACACAGAGCAGGGGATGAGAAGGCTGGATTGGTGTAAAACACAGACACAGTGCAGGTTGCTGAGCTCAGGTGACTATCAGGGATGGATGGGAGCAGCTTTTGTTTAACTGAAGAATGTTCACATAGGCCACGGTAACATGTAGGGGGGGCGGAGCATCCAGAAAATATCCAGAGGAGCGATAGGCTCTATCTCATTATTTTTTTTTTTTTTATCTGTGCAAGCCAAGAGAAGTGCCCTTGGCTCCTCAGTGCACATGGCTTTTCCTTGACACTCCTGCACCTTGATTTATCTTCTCAGTGACATGCTGCACAGTGATGCTCTTGCCTCTCTGCACTGTATTTTTGAGGCATTACAACAACGCATGTAGGAACTCTGTCTGTTTTTGCATTGATTTCCAAGCGGATTTGCATCCCAGAAAAATCATGTTTTCCTGAGTGCACCAAACTTAAGAATGATGATGGTAAAGATGTAAACTTGCTTTAAGGCAAACACTGCAACATTTCAGCTTGATGTGTACATGTATACTAGAGCACATGTCGTGAAGGAATAATTTGACTTTTTGAAAACTAAACTTATTCGTTTTATTGCAGAATTAGATGAGAAGATTGATACCTCTTTCATTTTTTTAAGTACACAGCTAGAGCCAGGAGGTGATTAGCTTAGCTTAGTTTAGCATTAAGACTAGAAGCCAGGGGAAACACCAAGTTTAGCTTAGTGAAAGATCACTTGCTATGATGTTTAATTTGTACTCAAACAGTAAAAACATCAATTAGTGGTTTCATCGGGAGCTATGTACTCTTTGTCATCACCCTAAGTCGCTGCTGTGCTAGCTGTTAGCCCATACCAGAGTAACTCTCTCTAAAACAGTGCTTTGGCAGATTTTGTTACTTTCATACAGAGCCAGGTTAGCTGTTACCTCATTTCCAGTCTTTAAGCTAAGATAACCATGTCCTGGTGAGTGAGCCTCAGCAAGAAAGAGAATAAGCATTTTCCCCAAAATGTCACCGCTAGTGACAGAGCAATAGATTTTTTTAATGCCTGCCTATGAAGCAGGTTTTAGTTCAGTGATTTCTAGCTTTAGGGGGGAAACAATTAATATTGAAAAATACTAATTCAGTTTAGTGGGCCACAAAAATAAATTGCCCAACTATCCCATTGCTATTCAGACTATCAGATATTTTTGCTGATTTACACTTTGACGACACACAGTTTATCGGATCCAGTGTAAACTTGCAAT
>NW_019443948.1:0-2894 GCF_002814215.2 Seriola lalandi dorsalis
GTGGGGTGTGAATTCCTTTGTCCAGTGGAGCAAAGAAACATTTGGTCTATTGAATGACTGAGTCCCAACATTATCATAAATATGTTTTTAGGTGACAACAGCATCAACTTGCCACTGAGCAAGTTCTGCTACTAATTACTTTTTTGTATTTGTAACTTTGAAAACTCCTCAGCCTGACCATAATATAATGAATAGCTTTCTGTTCTTATATTCTGATGTACAGTATGTCAAGCACTGTGCTTTTTAACTTGTGGACCTTTATATCACAGCTAAAGAGCATTTATAATTCGTATGATTCATCAGTCTTCTTTAGCCGGGGCCCTGGAAAACATACCAAGCCGACAGTGGCTGTCAGCATAGTTCATGTTGGTATTTTCTTCACTCTGTACTGGTGGAATTACAGGAATTTAAAGTGCCACAATGAAGGTGCCATAGTAAAGCCCAGAGTGAGGTAGTATATTTCCCATTAGATGTGCTTATGTTCCGGTAGCTGTAAGCTTTAGTTCATTCTCAAGGATGTGTTTATCAAGTACTGATATGGAGGATAAGTGGGCTAACTGCTGCATGTGTCACTTATATTTTGACTGCAAACACATTAGTGTCCATTCAGGCTCAGTCTTTACCCAATGTAAAGTTTAAAGTTTATAAACTGCTTGTTGTACCTTCCACGGTGATAGACAGCTGCACCTTTTAATGTTCATGACCAATTAATTTGAAGTGTTTATCATTTTCATGAATAAGCTTCAACGGACGCCTTTTTATAGATCCATCTCAATGATGAAAATGCGGTTGTAAACTGTTTTAATGGAATGAAATGTGCCATTTGCATTATAGCCCATGACATTAACGGTAGGTGTTAAGTTGGTATTTTATAACAGAATGCTTCATTTCGAGGGTCAGTTCACCATTAATTGGCCTTGCAGATAGTTCACTACCTTTCATTTGACCAACTTTAACATTCTTCTTCACCTCAACAATTTCAGGGTTACGCAAAAAGCCCTCTGGAGTGCCCTGCTAGACCACATCTATTTATGATCAAGGTAAAATAGAACTTTCCTCTTACCTCTAGGTTCATAGAAATATTTACAAGGGCATTTACTGTAGTCTTCTACTTCGCTGCCTTTTTTTTTTTTAAGAATCGCAGTGTCCTGTGAACACAGTTCACTTTTATATTCTGTATTTTATTTTCTTAACGAAAATCAGTTCTTGTGGTCCGTATTTTCTGCTTCAATCATTATGTTTACTAATAATTATTTTTTATTTTACTGCTGATTTATGTGACAACAGTGAGTATGATATGTAATTTCCTGGGTCGTTAAAGTCCCGTCCAGGCCAATCTTTAACTGAAATCATGATTACTTTCCCTGTGATATACTCTCTTTGCAGTGCATTAAGGGAAACAACTCCCTCCCAAAGTTATGGCAGTAGTGACTGTAGTTTATAGCATCGACAACTTACCTTGGTGGACACCTTTTACTCAACTGGTAAGAGCTGCCAATTTGCACCAATGTTTAGCAATCACAAAGACACCAATATAACCCAATTACATCTTAAGTTGTCTGTATCTGTTTCAGGATCAGTGTGCAACCCTGTATTTTAGGAATTAGGTTTATATACAGCTAAAACGTTTTCCCAATTATATTGTGGTGGCAACATAATCACTTGATGGATAACTAAATAAATGGCCATTAAAATGTTCATTACAAATTTCAGACTCTGAATTTTGAACAATTGGTTTAAAAAGTTGAATAAGTTAACCACTGGATGCAAGCTGTCTCCAATCCCAGAAGGCTGGACGTTTTCCAATTTCCACATTGCAAATTTTGCAATGTCCATCTCGTAATCTGTAAAATGACTGATCACAAAATCGGGCATCAAGCTTTGATTGCAAAGAAGAGGATATAGAACTTGATCATTCAGCAAAGGAATGAGGAAGATATTTTTCTAATGAATCTGCACACACTTCAGTTTGTAAAGTGAATGTTAATCATTCTAAGTAACTATAAGAGAAACACTTTCGAGAGTAGAGGCTCAAAAGTTTAAAAATGGCTTCCAGAGCTGGGTGTTTCTGAGTAAGGTTGAGGATGCTATGTCCTCGCCTGGTGTCCTTCAGGATGAGACAGGTGAACAAAGTGCAGTATTGAACCAGGCTTTCTCCTGCACTCACTCCCAGCATTCTCAAGTGGAACAACTTTTGCCTTGCGTCTTGATTGGCAGAAATAAATTAACTAAATTGCTGCTAAAGTGCAGTCCAGCTCTTGAGTCATTTTAAGCTAATTACATCCAAATATCAGATCATGCACCAAATTAGACAGGAGGTAAAACAGTGTAGGCAGGAGGGAGTGGAGGAAAAATATAAGAAAGTGAGGCAGTGCGGTAGATTGGGAGGGCAAGAAAAAATATTAAACAGCAAACAGGATGACTGCCTCTGAAAAACTGGGTGAGGTGAAGATATATTTGATTCTATTTTTATAGGATAACTCTTTAGCTGTGTGATGACAAATGACTTTCTCTGTGTCACAGAAAACAAAGTGCCCCACTGGGAGCCCTGTGCTATTTCATGATTTCTCTGACCCTGGCAGTGACAAAGTGAAAGTAAAGAGAGAGAGACTTCCATACTGGCCACAGACAGTCTCAGCATGAGAAATAAATAAAGTAGGCTCATGGGGTGTGACGGTGCATGTTTACCTGCTGCTGGCAGGTGTAAGTGTGCCTGTGTAAGGGAGTGAACAGAGGAGGCCCTTATAATTGATTAAAACAGCATGGAAAGATTATACAAGTGTGTCTGTGTCAATACCCAACTGCATAACTACTGGACAGAATGTGTAATCAATGCCATTTGCTTCAGGAAGGAAGGACAGGTATTAATCTCATGAGCTGTGCCTTGCATTTGA
>NW_019443949.1:0-2894 GCF_002814215.2 Seriola lalandi dorsalis
TTAGTGAGACTGATTGTTGCCTCTGTCAGAGCAAAATTGTGCAGCAGACAGCACACTGTACATCTACCTTCTGTCAGTCCGTCTTCACAAACTGCTGCAGGCTGGAGAGAAAAAAGGTGTCCACTCAGGAAACTGTGTCACATAAAGATGCAAAGCCAAGCAGTAAAATCAATTCCTGTTTAAACCTTCCTTAATATTCTCTTTAAAAAACAATTAAAGAGGAAAAAATAGTTAAAAGCCCTGCACAACTAATTAATTCACTCAATGTAACCTTTTCTATAGGCTGGAGTTGAAAATAAGATAGATGTGAGACATGAAATAGCCATGAAGACATTGAGTAAGTGCTTTTATGAATCTCAGTCAGTGTTTCTGATAAAAAAAAGGGACTCAGTCATCATAGATTTTAATGTTGACCTCTGTTTCATCAGATGACCTAATAGCAGCTGGGGAAGCTGGAACATATGACTTTGTGTTCATCGATGCTGATAAATCCAACTATGACGGATACTATGAGAAATCGCTTGAACTCATACGAAAAGGGGGCATCATTGCAATTGACAATGTGAGTACACCTTACATGAGCAGGTCGAACTTCAGTTAGAGAATACATGCTGTGGTGCTGAGAGGAGAGAGGCATGTTTTCACTGTGAACAGAATGAAAAAGCTCTGTTGATTTGAAGGTGCTGTGGAGCGGAAAGGTGGTGAATCCTGCTCCCGACGACGTCACCTCCCAGACTCTGGATGCTCTCAATAAGAAGCTGCACAAAGACCAGAGGATTGAGCTGAGCATGCTCACTGTGGGCGATGGGCTGACCATTGCCATTAAACGCTAAAATCACCAGTTAAAAAGTTAACCTAATTTTTGTTAACAGCGCATTCATTTTGATATTAAATATAAGCATAAAACATAATATGTGGGGTGCATTGTCTTCTGTACTTTGCTGTCAGCCCTTTTAGCAGAGGAGTAAACATTACAACTTCCTCTACATCAGTCACAAAAGTGCTAGGACAAATACAATGTATTTATATACAAATAAATGTATGCTACACCTCAGGTTCAGAAGAAAAAAATCTAAATAAAACACAAAAAGTGGGTTCCGTGTCTTTATATCACAACATGAAAAATGTAGGCAGATGTGATCAGCTCTATTTATGGCCACACATTGTGACAACAACACAACAGCTCATCAAAATAACAAAATGATGCAAGTGGACTAAAGGGAAACTAAGAAGCTATAGTTACGCTCTTTAAACAGATATAAAGGTTTTTTTAATTGTTTATTAATGTACAGTATTTGTCATCAATTATACCTTTTCCTGTCAAGACATATTTTTTATGTTTTACTATATTGTCACAAAGACTTAGAGCTGCATAACTACATTATAGTGTGCTATCAAGCATTTATTAAATGTTTATATAGTGCTTATAAATGTTAAATATGGGGACTTAAAGTAAAGTGTTTCTCATCTTCACCAGCTGCAGTGCTAAAGTGATGTACAAATCAATTAATCAAAGATTATAGTTTAATAATATAATATACAGTATTCTGAATAATTATTGCTTTTACTTTTGGTACTAAGTATATTTTGATGCTAATATTTTTGAACTTTTACTCAGGACTTTTGTTAGAGTAGGTATTTCTACACTGTGGTTTTGCTACTTTTAGGTAAGATAAGTAAAAGAGTGTTTCTTCAACCACTGGTAAAAATCTAAATATTTTCCACAAAAATGTTGTGGATATATAAATGTAAATATATAAGTACTTCTAAAGTGAAGTACTAAAATACAGTGCACCTAGCTTTTTGAGTAGGTTTACATGTATTTAGTTATATTCAACCACTGAAAACTCAACAACAACAACAACAACAACAACAACCAATAAATAAGTTTTAATTAAGTCAGTAAATCCTGCAGCTGCTGAAAGAAACACAATTGCTTCATGTCAGGCTGTTGTTCTGGATCAGGATCCCAATCTGCACAATACAGATAGCCTATAGATGGTTAGTTTAAATCTGCCTCTCTAGTTACTATGAAAAGTCTGTAAAGAACTGACACGTGGTTTAAATGACGTCATCTGCTCAAAGCTGTGGAGCAGGTTGATGGTGAATAATAATAATAATAATAATAATAATAATGGTAATAATAATAATAATAATAGTAATAATGCTGATGCTGCTGCTGCTGCTGATGATGATGATGATGATGCTACTGCTGATGATGATGATGATGAATTGTTTTGGGTCAGTTGATCCACGTCACTGGCTCACTGCGACAAAATAGTGAAGCTCTCATCATTAAACTATCAGCTGATGCTTCACCTTTCAGCACCGCGGACAGCTCCGTTCTGCAGACCGAGCAGATGGCGACGGTTATAAAAGCGCGCGTGAAGCGTCTCTGCACCGTAGACCCACACCGACAACATGAGTCGCAGTACG
The DNA here is from genome assembly GCF_002814215.2 of Seriola lalandi dorsalis. NCBI lineage: Eukaryota > Metazoa > Chordata > Actinopteri > Carangiformes > Carangidae > Seriola > Seriola lalandi. The sequence goes on from NW_019443949.1 coordinate 2,437, forward strand.
CCGCACAGAATCACTCAATATGAGGACTTACAAGACAAACCAAGACGTTCGGGGTTAGATATCAGTGACGTGATGAGGGGGGCCAAGCCGTTATCTGGAAAGTTTAACGAAAAGGAATTGATGCATGGGTTGAACGATCGCCTCGCAGGATTCATAGCGAAGGTGCACCAGCTGGAGCACCACAATCATCTGCTGGAGAGAGAAATCCAGGAGATCAGAGGGAAAGCGAAGCCCGCATCCTGCCTGGAGGAGGAGTATGGACCAGAGCTCAGGAGACTGAGACAGATGGTTCAGGATATTACTCAGCAGAAGCATCAGATTGAAATCGAGCATCAGAATTTAGAGGAAGAACTATCCAACCTGAGAAGACAACATGAACGAGAGGCGCGTAGCAGATCAGATGCGGAGAGCAGTATTATGGTCCTGAAGAAGGACATCAATGACGCCTATCAGGCTAA
>NW_019443950.1:0-2047 GCF_002814215.2 Seriola lalandi dorsalis
AACAAAAGAGTCACACTTTTGACATAGGCCATTATACAACCGGGGGTAGAATTGCATGTTCCCCTCAACTGAGGATTCAGGCGATTTTACCAGAGGTGGCCAGCATCATGAGGGGGTGATTTAGGCAAAAAAAACATTTTTGTCAAAACATGACTTAGGCCATTATTTTAGGAAGGTGACGATATACAAGAGCTGAGAGGAGCTAACCCAGCAGTGTGTGGGACACACTGCCTCACCAAATGTTAAAAGCAGGATTCTGCACCAGTGGACTACTAGAGACCAAAAGGGAAACCGGGGTCATTTTATCCAGAGCCAGGCCTGGTTTAGGACAACATCTGTCTGGGTCAGTTTGTCCACCTTCTTTAAAGCTGAGTACTAGGAGTAGATCAGACACAGAACCAGTTGGGCCCAGGCTGGAGGTCTCACTAGTGAGCAGTCTGGGCTGCAGCTTCACTCTGCTCCTGCTGGTCTCTCTTCTTCATTGCCTCAATCACCGCCATCTCCTTGGCCTCCTTTTTCTGGTTCCTGGCTTCAAACTGCAATCTGAGAACAAGAAATGAGACATCAGTAAACAGAGTAAAGACATACAGACTGATCAATAGAATTAAAAAATATAGAAGAAGATGATGAGGAAGTATGAGCTAAATTAAGCATGGGGAGACTCTGACCTGTTTTCAATGATCCTCTGGACAATGTCATCAGTGGTGAGGTTGTTTCCACTGTCGATGGTCCTGAATATCCCTCTCTTCTTAGGCTCCTGAAGGAAAAACACACTACTGGTTATTTCAACCCAAGCGAGGCCACGTGTCCTGTCATCCCCTGTGAATGAAGACGTCAACCCTTGAACACTCATCATTCCTTCACGTTGAACCAATAACCAGGACTGATACTGGGAGTATCCTGGTAGCTAGTCCAGGAGTACCATTTTTAACTGTACCTCATCACTCATGCTAACACTTAACTATATCTGATTTCCTCATGAAGCAAACAAAACAAAACACCAAAAACAAAAAGAAAGATCATCTAGTTCTTTTTCCAAGTTTGAATGAACTTCATTTAGTCAATAGAATCAAATTAATTTTACCTCAAATTACAAAGCATTATGGTAATTCTCTCCTGCTTTCTGCTTTGTATGTTTGTGCAGGCTACAAAGATACAACTGAAAGCAGCCTGACAAGCAAGGGATGGTGTATGACAAGGTATGTCAGTCTGAGATGATAATACACCAGAGTTTAGTGCTCAGGGCAGTGGACAAAAACGCCCAACATAAGGTCATCATTGAAAGATTATAAAAGGCAAAGCTGCATTAACAGGTTGTGTATTCATGGCCTGAAATTGATGACTGTTGTGAAAAATGAAAAATGTATCACATATTTGTTTACATCGCATTGCTGACAGCATTCAGCATTCCTCTGTTTGAGTCAGACATTGGGCCAACAGCATATTGTGACCTTGAAATAATCTCAAATATAAACACACGCAATATATAAATGCAGTATAATAATGGGTGCGGCTGCACTTTGATCAGAGACGATATGACCCTGTACTCACCGCGTAGGGGTCTGACCCATCCTTGTCAGAAAACACCTCCGTCTTACCATGGCACACCAGATCGACCTGCAAAGTTATACAAGAACACCTTAAACCGACCGTCACCACAGAGAGACATAAATTGCATTTTCCCTGTAAATACATGCCTGTGTATCTGAACATTCACTGTGGAGTAACTGCCTGTCACTGAGAAGCCCTGTGCTGGCAGGTGTATGTGCAGATCCCTGTTACTTTGCATAACTGGTATTACTGCCCTCCTTCTTGCCAAGATAAGCTTGTTACTAACTTCATCTTTTTATTTATAGCCACACATTATTTACCCAGACAAGTAAATGGGACTATTAGTGTGTGTGAGTAGTTATTGATTTATCTGAGACTTTGCAAACTGTGCATTACATTTGAAGAAAAAGGCTGTGATGTTGGTTTGTTAACTACCTACAGTCTCCATCACAGATCTTAATGTGTTTAAGTTAATGGTCTTTCAGCTGATATTACA
>NW_019443951.1:0-2295 GCF_002814215.2 Seriola lalandi dorsalis
TTTCACCTCCACGACTAATGTGAAAGGGTGGTGAATCCAAGAAATACTGCATTGCAGATTAGCCCGAACAGCTACAATTAAAGGTGACTGCAGTGGGATGGGCTATACATAAATTGAGGTCAATATAATTTTTGCTGAGTTTAATTGACACAGTGAAGCAAGGAGCATCCTCAAGGCCAGCGGGGATGATGGAGATTACATCTCCCAGGAGAGGAGGATGTGTCTCAAGGCCTCTCGTATGTTGTAAATCTGACGCGAGGCGGACTGCGCAGCCATTTGACCCCTGGACCTGCTTGATGGGAGGGTGCTGTGCTGGGTTTGGTCTGGGGAATAGAGACGACACACACTGTATAAAGTTGATGTAGTGTGTTATAAGAGAAGCCAAATGTGAGGTCGTCTCACTTGCGCTCACACTAAGTCAATATATATGGAGGCAGGGACGTTCCGTGACATCTTGGCTGTTGTGTCCTTCACCATTGTTTTCGAGCTGACCGCACCATCTGTCACTGTGGAAAAAGCTCGTACAGCTCAATGACAGAAACACCGTCGCACTGTCTGCCTCGCTGTGACTTCATTTCATGTCACTCGGAGGCTGTAAGAGAAATTGACTCTTTGTGACCCAAGCTTTTCTACACATTTGACACCCAACAACATTGCACAATCATCTCACACACCCCCTAAGCTTTGCTAGATGCACTAAGACTTTAATGAGGTAGATTATTTTGGTTCATGGAAATGTCAAAGCATGAAGAGGGAACAGCCCGTTTACATGTCCCGTACCCTGGCAAGGTAACTATCCTTGGCTTTGACTTGACCTGGTCAGACTGCTTTGGCTTTGTCTTCTCTTGGGACATCATTAAATTTCTGTTTCCAGCACCTGAGTCTCTTTTAAGCATCTGATCACGTTCCTCCCTATCTCCCTGAGCTATAATGCGATGTCCTCTTTCCATGCCCTGGCTCAATTTTTAAAATATAAAGTTTCTCCCAAGACTGGTCACTCTTTATTCATTCATCTATGGAGATCAGGCTGTTTTGGTTGGCCGACTGAGCAGAACTTTTCAAATCATTTCAGTGCTTGGCCTAGATTGTGCCACTTAAGGACAGCTGCATTAAAAATCATCATGATGAAGTCGTCTGCTCCACAAAACCAAACGAGAAAAAAAAAAAGAAACTGTGCTGTGTTTTAATAGTCAAGGTCAAGACTAGTGTCTGGATTTCATCTGAATGAAAATTAGAGCTATTAAACAAAATGCACGTTTAACAGAACAGTAGCTGCACTTTGTAGTAGATGCTCCAGTTACACAGGTGGTGATTTTTTTGGGGACTTTAAAGAAAAATCTCCAAAAACAAATGTCTGACACAGTTTTTTTTCTTGGTTTTTTCAATCTGCTATTGAGAGTAACTTCACAATGGTACAGAACATTACAGGCCTCCACGTAACAACACATTAGACAATGTAATGTAATGTACTGTTTGTTTATTAAGCTCATCATTAGCTCCTGCATAGCGGCAGTTATTCTTCCTGGTTTAAACTGTTGACAATACAACCACACACATTCATGCTATACTCATCACAACACACGACAATACACGTAACACATAATAATGCATGTAACAAAAACAACTGACTCAATTTAAATAACACAAACACAAAGAAAATGAACAAGCTCTGACTGAATCTCTTATTGAACAGATAAATATCAGCCTTTAAAATTGCTACCCAATCGAGCGCTTAACACACAAACGTATACTTATTAGTTACTAATTAATAATTACTTATGACTTATATATATATTATTTTGTTGTATGATATGATTTGTGAATGAATTCCATATGTGTATGTAATGATTATTGTTTTAGATTTTGGCAAAGTAAAACAGCCTCCAGTAGCATGCTTTGTTGAATGATTGTGTATAATGGGACTGAAGGATAGTTTTTCCTTGTTGTTATCACATTCCTAATGAAAAGCGTCAATTAATTCAGCAATCAATTTATTATTTTTTTTATTACGTCAAACCGAGAGAGACATTTATATGTTTTGCTAACATTTGCGCTCAACTCACAGCAAAGAGCCTAACCAGCTGCTTTATGCTGCACCAGTTGCATGTTTTCTTATATTACCTATTGAAGTATCAAACCGAACCGCTGAGTAATAATGTATGCTTCCCTGGCTGTGAGAGACCCTGTTGTTCACGTCGGCTACACAGTGGTGCTTTATTGTTTTCACTGAACAATTTAAGTGTTCCCATGAAAAAGCATAATTGTCCAGGGAGACCTTTACACCTGAATTTTTTC
>NW_019443952.1:0-2284 GCF_002814215.2 Seriola lalandi dorsalis
CAAGGAATATTGTAGTGTTGGTAGAATTGTCATGGGGTTGATGTTTTGTTTTTGTTTTTTCAATAATAAAGACAATGTCAAGAGGTCCTTGAGAGCTAAAATGAGATACTGAAGTGTCATTTGTCAGTTTCAATGACATTTAAGTAATTAATTGCCATCCATTGCCTTTTCAGAAACTTTTAAGACCTAATATTTTTAAGTTTCACAAATTTCCAAAGGCATTCAATGACAATTTAAACCTTGAAATCCATTCCTGAGCAAAACTTGAATTGCTTTCTCAAATGTGTCCATCAAAGCTTTATAACAGAATGTCTTTGTGCAAAAAATCTTTGATGTACTGTGGACCAAGTCCAAAGTACCCATTAATTTAAACTGTTTGCCACATTACAATACAAAAATACCAGTGACAAAGGGCAGTGGATCACATTGCCTCACACTGGCTGAATTTGTGCCGTTTTTCAAAGATTTTAATTCACCACATTATAATGTTAAAGTCCTAAGTCTTATTTCTAAGCTGCCATTCCTTTTCAGCAGCCTCAAAGAAACTTATTTAGACTTAGGTTGGGTGTACTTTTGAGCCATTTTTGACCAGAGTTTTGGTGTGAACTGTTTCTGACCCTCCATCATAGGAGCTTCCTGTTTGATAAGCAAGTGAATAATGCATTTGAAAAATGACAATTACATCTAAAATGACACCTTTGCTAACATGGAGAAGGTAATCTATGCTTTTATCATTCCTTATCTCCTGCAATGCAGTCACTAGACAGGGAAACCCTCATTATTCATATCCTAGTTTCACTTCAGTGGTTACCTGTCTCTTTGGAAATTGATTCCAGCATTAGGTGATGAATTTTAAATCTCATCGTGAAATTGTGCCTACAGACAGTAATGGTATTTTAATCCCAGAAGACAGTTTGAGATCCTTGCATAGAGCTCTTCTGGCTGTCCCTCAGTCAATTAAAGCCTCATTCGATTACACTCTGAGTGAGGATCAGACTGTCTAAAAAACAATGGCAAATTCAAATCGCCTTTTAATAACACTCGTGCAGACTTGCTTTTAAGTAGTAGTAGTAGTAGTAGTAGGTTTATTTATTTTTTATTTAATTGTCATTATTTTCTACTAAACACGAATCCTTGAAATCCTTCAAAGCTTGTGAATTTGAGAGAAAAATCAAGGCCTTGAAAGTTTTTGTAACTTTAGTAAATAGGCTATGTGCTGCTTGTCTGCATGCGTGTCTGCTGCCGTCTCTCATCTCTTCAACCCATAAATAACTCTCGGGCTCTATTGCTGAACTTATTGTTTTTGGCAAGAGACCAGTCTGCCATTGCTGTGACACAACACAAGTGAGAAGCGTTCACAACATTCAATCCTTTCTCCCTCTTTTTCATTGTTGTCTGTGAGCTTCTTTATGAACCTGCTTGTAATACAAATTTGTTGTTGTAATGGTAATTAACCCTGATCTGTGTCTCTAACTATGCCGTGTTGGGCCCTTGAATTTAAGGCCCGTTGGCTCCGGAAAGTAGTTGAAAAGTCCTTGAATTTGAAGCGGTGGTATACCGGATTTTTGGCAGGACATACCATTGACTTGTATTTCCTCCTTGCACCCAAGTCAGTTGCCAGAATCCATCAAACCTAAAGCCAAGACCCATTTAAGTAGAGAGTGAATTATTTAGAATCAAACATTTTCCTGTCTGTAGAACAAACTCTGCAGCCAATTTACCCTAATGACATTCAGGTTTCTATCTTGGTTATTATAAGTTTCTTGCTCTCTCTCTCCCCGGCTCTTTCACCCCTCCCTGTTGTGAGTATGCAAGTACATTTGTGTATTTTGAATAGAATTTATGGAGATTGTTGGTATAAAATAACACCCACTGGCTCTGAACGCCACAGTGATATAGCATTCTTTTTGTCCTCTCAGCCTCTCCCTCACTCTCTGCTTCCACATCGGATATTCTTTTATAGCAGTCTCAGAGGGAAACAGGGAGGGAGGCTGCGCACTGGGCACTGACCCACACTGAATGCAGACATTCTCCTCTCTACTCTGCTCTAATTCCTAATTTTACCCACAGTTGTACATATACATGCGGCTCAGAGCCTGCACACACTCCGTCTGTCGCTGCTTCTTTATCCACCACACAAACAAACCACAGTGCTGGTTCTCTTTGTCTGTTTAACTCTCACCTGTTTGAATTGTGGGAACCAATGATGTTTTCTTTTTTTCTTTTTTTGGCTGAGTGACACATACTGAGGCTGGTTTTTCTTCTTCTTTTTTTTTTTTTTTTT
>NW_019443953.1:0-2535 GCF_002814215.2 Seriola lalandi dorsalis
TGCTGTTTCTTGGATCAATGGCTTTCTTTGGAACTACTTTCTACAAAATAGACAGTCCCTTTAAAAAGATGTTGACAACTCTGTGGATTATACGGAATAATAAGGACACCTTTTCTGGAAACAGCTGTGTTGAACTCTCTTAAATTCAATTCATCTCCATTGTATTTGGGTGGAGACAGAAATATCCAAGACCTGGATAAATAGAGCATAACTACCTGCATGGCTCCGTGGATAGATACCACTAGTAGCACGTTAAACAAATTTGTATTTTGGGTGAACCAACCCTTTATTGTGGGTATCTTCATCAGTAATTAAAGTGAAAGGTATGTACCATACTTTTGTGTCTCACATCTACTGTCACGCATGCTTGAATATTTTAAAGCACTTCGATCACTTGTTATTCACTGACTCTTCAAGTAGCTTAATATTTGTACAGTATATCCATAACATCCATGGTATTCTTTCAGCATTTGGGAAAGGACACTGTGAAGAATCTATCGAAGCAAACAAGATTCAACATGAATGCAGCCTTCACATGTGTAACAGTCCTGTCACTTGAGGTATGTGAACTCAACAATCACAGTGATTTAGTATGAAGAGGTGGAGTTGGCTGCTCGAACCTCCATAGACTTACCAGAGTCGTAGCTCGGAGGCTTCATGTCGCCTTGATTTAACTCTGTCCCATATTTTAACTTGTGGTACTTTGCTCTGGAAGTAAAGAAAAAAAAAAGATGGAGGCCGACAAATAAGCAAACAGGGCTGATCAAAAAGGTCCAAGAAGAAGCTATTTTAAAGACTCATTACAAGCAGCATCTGTTTAGGAGTTGAAAGTCATCACAACTGCAACTTGCTCTACTTCTACTTCAAACACACTAGCTTGTTGGACAGATTCAGGGTTGAAATCACAACATTAAAAGGAATATTTTCTAGATAGAAGTATGCATCATTATAAAGAAAACAGAACTGCAACTAGCAATTAATTTCATCATTTTTTGATATTCAGATAAGATATTACATTTACTGTCATAGAAAACTAAGAAAATTAGCAAATATTCACATTTAATTTTCTGTTGATCATTGTAGCTGTAGCAGCAAATGTATGAAACATCACATACAAGATCATCAAATTGATGCTCATGCAATAAACTTATCATCAGACTCATCACACATGAAAAACAAAAACTTACATTTTGCTTAATCGTGAATTATGAATTCAGACAAGAAAAGTGTAATTACACATGCAGTCACAATATGATTCAATTTAAAGGTGATTCTCTAAAAAAGAAAATTCACCAGCATTTTGAAGACTGATATAAATGACATACAACATATAGAAAATAGTAATGTGTGGCTTTTGTCTGTTTCAGCCTTTGCAACACTGAGATGCCGTTTCTCTCAACGGCTGCACACAGATCCATATGAGTGATTAGTCAATATGGCACCAGGAGAGCTTACACACCTTCCTCACACTACATCCCCCACCACACTGCTCCCCTCATGATCCAGAGGAAGCAACCACCATCAAAACCAAATTCTTTTTAAATTGGGTACATCCTACATACAGAAAGCCATTTCTGATATTGCTTTCAGATACCCTCAGAGACATGACCTGTTGCTTAGCAACTGGGGAAAGTGGTAGTAATTCTGGGTTAAGTGTTGCTCCTGAGGCAGAGTCTGCAGTGACCTCAGTGGAGAAAAGTAGAAAAATATTCACTACAAACAGCCAGAGGAAGACTCCATACTTAACAAACCTAATGAAGATGCTCCTCGCAGAGAACAGGAGGGAAAAATTTAACTAACTGCTGAGCTGACTGGAGGAACGACAGAGCACTAACCTATTTTGACACCTGTCTAACTCAGTTGTGTTAAAGCTCTCATTATCCTAGTCAATCTCCCAGCTCAAATTAAATACCTGCAGCCACTCACTTTCATTTCTTACTCATCCCAGTTTTCGTTTTTCTATTTTTAACCTTCACTTATTCAGGGAGGACTCTGCTGATTGCTTGAGCTAATTTCAGCAATGCTTTGCTTTGTATTCATAGAATTCCACACATTCCCAGCTTGTAGTTGTCTATCACAACCAGACTCTTCTCCTGTCGGCCGCAGAGCAGTTAAGTATCTTAAGTATCCTCTGTGGTTGGTGTTGAGGGAGGAGACAGTGACTGGATAGCTCGGTTACAAACAGACACCATTAAAATCACACAAGGGAGCGGTCAAAGTGTGAGCTACATCTAACATCTACATTTGACTAACATTAGAAGGATAATTCTGTTTCATCACAAGTTAACGCCGACTTGGCAAGAAACACAAGTTGCCAGACGATCAGATAAACAAGCTTCATTTAGAGATAAAACTGACAGTGATCACACCTGAAATGTTAATAATAATCCCTCATTACATAGGAAAACTGTGTACACAACATAATTAAGACCCAAGGTGCCATAATCTGGAATTACCCTTTAATAATTCATCCTGAGCTACGCTGATAGAAACACTTGTCATAAATACTTCACGTGTCTAAAATAAATGATCATT
>NW_019443954.1:0-2180 GCF_002814215.2 Seriola lalandi dorsalis
AATGTTGCATTTATTTATCATGCTCTCCTGATCTTGCAGTCAGAAATAATGTAATTGGTTGCCGCCAAATCCGTCCTCCAAATGTGAACAATATTTTTCTGTGCCACCTCCAAAAAAAGATAACTTTCAGACTGGATATAGAATAAACACAGGGTACATGAATTGCATTTATTTACTCATGTCAGTGTGCTCATATCTGCCTTTACTCTAAATGTAGTACACAGCTTGTTTCTTGACGCATTCATTCAATCCCCGTCCTATCTACTCTCCTATGAATGAAAATCTCCTAACAGCACACCACAAAAGAAGTTGCTAAGCTATTTGGATCAAGAATCTCCCCAGGCAAATCAGCAATTAGAGCCTAAGCTGCCTTGTAAAACCAATTAGAAGTTGTTGTAGTACGTGTTACAGGTACAACAGTGGCTGGCACCTCTCTAAATGGACCAGGAAAAGTGGTTTAAAACTGCCATGCAAGAGAGTGTAATCATCAGCATTTGGTCACAGAACTTCTGTAAAATCTTCCTCTCTTGTAAGGAGTGGCTCTGTACTGTAGGTTTCCTGTAGTTTGCCAAGAAACTTCTAAGAAGTTTTAACAGCGATGCAGAGACAAATCATATGTGTAATACACTGCTGAAAGACTAGGAACACTGGCTTATGTTTATTTGTGATCTATCTTTTATGCCATTATAGCAAATTATCAGTACAATGCAACATAATATACATGTTTGAGATGAAGTTTAAAATTTGTTTGTGTATCTGTGGCAGCTGTATGATAGTAGCATCCTGTGCAATGTATTTCCTGGTATTGTCACCTCAAACTTCAGTTAAACCTTAACCTTAACCTTAACCAACCATAAGTTGATAAAGCGAACTCAATCAAAACACTGTTGCCTAATGACACATCAGCCACAGAGCAACATTATCTTCATTTTGGGTCATATTTCTGGTCCACCTGATGCATGCGAGTCCAATATTCACTCTCCTTTTAGCTTCTGTTTTGATTTCCACCAAGTCCTGCGGGAAACGTCTGGCTCTTAAGCCATTAAATGCTCCACTCTCTTCACTAGCTAGTTGCTAACTTGGTTCTGTCTGCCATACAGTGCCGGGAAGGTGGACTTATCAGATCTTTTTTTGCCTGTTGTCAATGAAAACCATTCGATGAATGTGCTAAAGGTCAGCCAAAACAGTAAATAGGTGGACCCTAAAATCAAAACAATGAGCTGAAAGTGGCTGCAATGCTGCATAGAGCTAAGTCAGGTGATAATTCTCTGTGGGTATGTCTCTGTGAGCGACCACTGTCTCATTACACAGACATTTGATCCATTGTTACAATACTGGCAATAGGCACTTTAAGCTTTTGACTGCACAGTGAGTATTGGAGTATTTGGTATGGAATATGATTTTGAGTTGTGGGCACTCAGGTCTGAAACTTTCCGCATGTGCTGTTTATTTCCCGATGAAAGCTGCTTCTTCAACTATCACCATGATCATTAATGAGATCGACATATTCATTTATCTGTTTCCTGCCTTTACTTGGCTCTTCAAGTGCACAGCAAACGAACAGCTGTTGGCTTCGACGGGGTAGGAAGACAGGTGATAGAGAACAAAGAGGGCAGCATCTGCCTCTTTGAAAGATAGTGTGTTATTTTTCATCAATGTCTTTGCGTGACATACCACCACCAAAGTAGATTTCCTCCAGGTGCATCTAATACAGTTGGACACGACAATATGTACCAGTATTGGTTAAGTTACGCAGCCAGACATGTGGTTTGTTTAATGTTGGATCCTGAGACTGAACTGTTGAAACAGAAGCCAATGCCGCAGAAATAACTGGCTGTTTGATGTTGTACGGTTTCCCTATCCTTAGAAATACTGCCATATATAAATATCAGTAAACCACTATTTACTGTGTAACTGTACTCTCCCTGGGGTGTGAGACAGATGTTAACTTCTTTCTCAATGTACTACACAAGCAGCGTTCATGACATCCCTGCCTATGTAGTAACTGCTGGCAAATACGGCCATTCACAGTGGCCTTTCAGAGTTGTTTAATGTCTGGCAAAGATTTTACAGTGACAAAATGGGTCATGGAGAGGCATGGGGCCCTTTTTTTTTTACTTTCACCAAGGTCAGTAGGTCTCTGTTGGCTTATGGCCTATTCAGCTGGGAGCTGCAATTAG
>NW_019443955.1:0-2890 GCF_002814215.2 Seriola lalandi dorsalis
ATTTCCGATCTGCTGAGATGAGAGACATTGTAGGAAGCAGCTGTACCTTCTTCTGAGCCACCGCTGCCCTCTGCAGTTTCTCTTTGACCTGAGAGTATTTCTGCTGCAGCTCAGCCTCTCGGTCCTGCAGCTTGTGTTTCTCCTCCAACCACTCAACCTGACGGTCTTCCAACATCCTGGAGAAGGACGAATGATGGAGAAAAGACAGAGAGCATTAAGCCTCATGTTGAGTTAAGCTTTTTGATGTGAAGACAGAGCAGACCAGCAGAACCTCTCTGCCTCATGCTGGCTCTTCTCAGCCTGGCCTCGGGCCATCCTCAGCTCCTCCCTGACTCTGTCCAGGGTTTCTCTGAGGCGCTGGTTGGTCTCCATCAAGTCACTTTCAGAGTGCGACAGTGTCCCCAGCTGGACACCTAGATCTTGGTTCTGCTGTTGGGTCAAATAAAACCACAGTTATTTAAAGCATAAGAACTATACTAGGTTTGTTTTTTTGTTTTTATTGTGCCGACTTACCTGCCGCAGCTCAGATAGCTCTGCTCTCTGTCTCTCCAGCTCCTCAAGCTGTGAACTTTGCTGCTGAAGTTTTGTTCTGTGTAAAACATGAAATAAACATTTAATATAATGTCACCATGCAGAAAAGCTAATTTTATTCTTGTTCATTTTGTTATTTTCCCCTTTTTTCTTGCACAAATGGAGATCATACACTTGCTGTACTGTATTGGCATAAAATGAAAAACAAAAAAAAATCTCATCAAACATCAGACGAGCTGAACCCTGACACCATTATTTTGGTAATGACCTGTTTGCTCCAGTTTCTGTTCGTACAGGAACTGGAGTAAAGAGGCTATAAAGCATAATTGAGCTCTTAATTGGCTGGTATACGCAGTGCATCATCTCACCCCTGCAGTTTGACTTCATCTAAATGTATTTCAACAAATATACATGGCCCCTCCTTGTGCTCTTATTAGTTTCATTCAACAGTATCTGAACCTCAGAGTTCACATAATGTCACCACGTAGCTCAGCCTCAGCACATTTCCCCTCTGACTCATGCAGCTGCGTAGATTTTCTACCCCACTGACCTCAGGTTCTGCACTTCCCTGCGGGTTGACTCCTCGCCTTGCTGTGCACTACGGACCCGTTCCTCCCACTCCTCCTTCTGGGTGTGTTCTGCAGCGTCCTGCAGTGCCCTCTGCTGTTCCAGTGCTGCGAGACGGTTCTCCAACTCCAACCTAACAACATGAAACAGAAAAATGAAATGTAGAGATTTTGTACCAATAAGGAATTTGACCTCTGATATCAGTATCTGAAATGTGATTCTCACTTTTCCTCGTGTAAAACTGCAGTTTTGCGGAACTCCTCCTCCCGGGCAGACTGCACTTTCCTAAACATCTCCCTCTCCTTCTCCACCACAACCTCTCTGTGTCGCTCCACTGCAGCTTGTAGCACCTCCACATCTGCCTGCAGACCTGAGACACACAGGTGACTGTGAGAGGGCGACGGAGATTCACAAAGTGTATTCCAAAGAGGAATACAGGACACTTTAAACTCTAAGAAGGTTCAGCTCAGTTATGTAAATATGACCATAAATGAAAAATTCAACAAGTTGGGCAGGCAATATATCAAATATACTCGATGTACTGCTGCTTGTTCCATGTGGAATGTAGTAAATGACTATATCGCGATCATCAAGTATAAATTGTCACATGATTGCTTCAAACCGCCAACATGAAATTCACTTTGGCATTTTGCTCCTTTTGCTCTCTCCCTCTCACAGACAACACACTCACACCCATCCAGAAAACTCCTGGGGACGGGTATGTGTTTTTGTCTCTGGAGCAGAACTGGAGAGAGGGAAAGCGGTGAAGCGCTAAGGCGAGTTTATACGTGTTCAGAAACAGTAATTAAGGCGGATGAATTGGTTCAGAAAAGAAACAACTCTGGGTTAAATGTCTTTGGGATTCTGGGATTCTTGCTGATACACTTTTTTGTAGCTATGAGCTGTTTTAACGGTCAAATTTAACCCCCACCAGATGAACGTGTGAGGAAGAGGTGGATGACAAAGGACAGAGTACTCCAAACCAGATTAGGAGATTATGAGCAGACCAGAAAGTGAGGAAGTCAGGCATCTCACTGCAGAGAAAGATGAGCATTGTGTGTGTTTCATACCATCTCTCTGCCCCTGCAGTGTGTCTCTCTCCCTCTCCACCTCCCCTCTAGAGCGGGCACACTCCAGTTTGACGCTGGCCACCTCCAGTTTGTGTGAATGCTTCAGACTTTCAATCTGAGAACCAGAGAAGGGAGAGAAAGAAAATCAGTCTGCATGAGGCCATAGAGACTGTGTCTGTCATCATCTCAGTCTAACATCATCCACGGTATAAACTAGTAACTATACTGGTGAGGTGTTTTCCACTACAAGTGTATTTGTTGTAGTCCTCTTTTAGCTTCTTAGCTATGACTCAACAGGCTGCTTCATTGGCACAATAACATTAGCACAACAGGTCCGACTGGGTTTTAGCCTCAATCCTCTCAGGACAACAAAACACACGTGAATTCATGTTGTGACAAAAACAGTAAAAGCCGACGAATGAAACTTAGAGAGAAACAAGTTCATGTTTTATGTTTCTGATAAACTTATCACTAATCATATCCCTCAAACTTAATCTGCCATTGAAACCCAGACAGTGCTCAATAATGGCTCATGTCATGATGTTACTGTTTATAAACCATCTCAGGGGTCAGAGGTCAAAGATCAGCATACCTGACAGGTGAGAGAGTTGACCTCTCTCTCAGCTTTGTGCAGTCGCCCGGTGAGCTGGCTGTTCTGCTCGTGGCTCTGGTGAAGCTCGCTCTCCATCCGCTCTAGCTGCAGGCGCAACGACTGACGCTCC
>NW_019443956.1:0-1219 GCF_002814215.2 Seriola lalandi dorsalis
CAGTGTAAATCCCTCTGTATCTTTCCTGCTTTTGCTGCTATTGCCTCACTCCTCCCTCCTTGTGTCAGGGTGTGTTGGACTACCTCGTGCTTATCAGTGCTTTCCCTCTTGGCTCCCCTTCCCTCCAGCCTTCCCCGGGGCCCTCTTTACCTCCCTTTTTTCTGGGTGAGTCCAGGGGGTCCCCTTAGGGTCTATGTGAGCCTTACTCAGCATTGCCACTCTGGGAATAGGTCCATATCCAACTGGAATCACCACCGCTCCTGTTGCTCTCTGTTTCTTTCTCCTCCCTCTTTAATGTGTAGCCTCATTTTCTATAGGATCTTTGTCTGCCATCCTTATAGCTGCCAACCATTATTCTCTCTCAGAGAGTCTATTGCTTTTGATTGTCTGTTAGACTGCCTGTCTTCATGTGTCCTTTTTTTAAAATTATTTTCTTAGCCATAGACTCATCCTCTAGGACATACCACCTTCTCCCTAAGACTTCAGGCTTCCCCATCTTCTCAATGAGTCCTTCTATCAGTTTTTCCCCTTTTATCATTGTAGAGCATATACCTGAGCCTGTGCTGGCAGTTTGCTGCCAACCATTGGCCGGCCAACATCTGGAAATTGCAGCTGCTGGAAGAGAATAAAACGGCCCAGAGTTCTGGTCCTGATCGTGAACCACTGTTAGTGGAGCATGAAAAGGCAAAAGAAACCACTGTAGATTTATTAGACTGCAAGCCTTTATCTGTTTTCATCACATGAGAATGGGACGTTTAGTACACTGTAGTTCAGATGGAGAAAAATGTCACTGCAAATGAAGAGAAAGGCAGCACAAGTATGAGAGACAGACACACACACACATAGAGGATAGAGGGTGGAAAAACAAAAGAGGGGGAGTTACACACGAGAGTAGATGAAAAGTAAGTCAAAGTTAAATTATTAGCATAAGTCTGACAAAGATAGGGCATGTGCACATCAGGTAAGATGTTGACTGAGTGTTTGAAAAAAAAAAAACGAGTTTAAGTTTGAGAGTGCGAGTGTGTCAGAGAGAGAGAGAGCAAGAGTGAGGGAGCATTGTCAAACAAAGAGAGTCCTGAGTCAGCAGCAGAGCAGTTTTCTCCCCAGGCAACTGGGCAGGGCTACTCCTCTCTCTCTCTCTATCTCTCTCTCTCTCTCTCTCTCTCTCTCTCTTTTCCCACTTGCTTTACCCCTCCCTCCCTCATTACAAATCTGTGCT
>NW_019443957.1:0-2887 GCF_002814215.2 Seriola lalandi dorsalis
ATGCCTGATACCATCCTCAGTGTAACCCTGTCTGCATTCTGTCTGCTGATTTCTTTGAGTTTGTTGACAATCCAGCGTGCATCTGTGTTCACTTTGTGGCAAGAGTTTCAAGTGGGCTGCTCCGGAGTCTGTGGTTATTACAGATTTTAAATAACTCCTGTTTTATATCTCCAGTGCAAACACCAGACAGTGTCTCTTCCGCAGCAGTGGGTAGGACGATTTGTGGTCTTATCTAGAATTTAGTTCCCATATTAAGACTTTAAGGAAAAGTGAACATTATGTGTTTTCCTCCTGAGAGTTAGATTAGAAAATCAATACCACTGTCATGTCTGTACAATAAAGCTAGCAGACGGTTAGCTTAGCTTAGCATAACAACTGGAAAAAGGGGTAACGTATAGCTAGTCTTAATGTAAATGTGAAATTTTTGGCTTGTTATAAAACTGCTAGCTTAGCTGAGTACAAAGGTAACAAAATCCACCTATCAGCACCTCTAAAAGGTCATTAAGTACCATGGTGTATCTCATTTGTTTAATCTGTACAAAAATAAAAAGTGGTTTTATGTGTTTCGTCATAACTGGTAACAATTAGCATTAGAGGTGCTGACAGGGCTAGGCTAGTTGTTTCCCTCTGTTTCCAGTCTTAATGCTAAGCTAAGCTAACTGGCTGCTGATATGAGAACAGTATTAATACATTTTGCAAATGGAAGATAAAGTTGGTCACCAGTCAAGAAGCCAGGCGTGAGAACAATGTCAGACTCTTACCATATGGTCAATAAATGACATGAATGTGGAACAGGATGATTGAACATTAAATTACGTCAGCTCATGTTTTGCTTGTTATTCTTTGATGTACTGTTATAGAAAGTCAGGGATTCTCAGCCTCTCTAAACTGCTGCAGATTCATATCAGCCGTGTGACGTGATATCAGCATTGGCACATTAAAATGCCGCCTGAGGTTCAAAGAAAGCAAAACTCAACCTCTGCAATTCACCTGTTTTTGATTTACTAAAGAGCTGCCTATATAAGTAAAAGTTTAAAGAACATTTTTCTTGTATCTTTGTTTAATAATTTACAATTCATTACATATTGTTAATCGGGCAGGGTGATTTACTGTGAATTCTTGCATAGCATTTTATAAGAATTTAAGGCCACAAGAGAATGACACTATGCATGAGCTCTGGGCAGTACATGAGACAAATCAGCCTTTTACTGAAAAGTCATCATAAGTGGCTGCAAAGTAAAATTTTATTTGGACTTTTAGGAGCGCTATGAAAGCACTAGCATGAGAAGTGGTGGGAGGACAGTTGAAATGATGGAGATCACATGCAGTGGAACGTAGAAACGTGGAAAGTTTTCATATTTTCATGAAAACATGTTATAGCTCTGCTCATACTGTAACCTGCTGTACAGTACATTAATCGTTACGATGCAAACCTTACATGGAGAAGAGAACCCAGTCATGAAACATCCTCCTGAAGGGGAGGCAAATATAAATATATATTGCTCTAACGTGTCAACACCAAAGCATTTATCATTTGCATTGTGGACAATCTGGTTCGAGATGCCTCATTAAAAAGGAATAGTTCAACTTTTTTCATTCAGATGTTAGAGTGGTGTCAACCTTCTCACCCAACTCTTGGCAAGAAGGCAAAGTGAATAAGAGAACAAGGAACCCAAAGTTCTACTCAAGGACACTCATGGGATAATGAGAGTGTGAGTTCTTGAAGACCAGTAATCATAATAAAGCTCTTTATTAGATGGCCTTTGCACCAAGCCAATCTTCTGTTCTGATTTCTTTTTTTATATTCGAAAAATTTCCCCTCTGAATTGTACTTTTGGCAAGGTGGACAAGACTCTGAAAGAGCGTTTCGCGTTTATGTGACTCTCCAACTTTCCAGTAAAATGCAGTAGAATAATTTATTATTATGGATATTATGTGGAATCCTATCAAAAACATAATAAAAATCAATTTACAGTAAGCTACGCCCCCTCCCGTGAATGATACTATCATATTATATCGTACGAAATCTCATCTCGGCTTCAACATGGTACTGCACAGAGGGAACCAGACACAAACTTATATGAATTGCTTTACTCAAAGCAGCCACCCATTAGAAAGGAGTGGCTTTGATTCTTAGCTTGCCAACCAAAACCTGGGGAAGGAATGAAGCAGGCCTTTTGAACTTGAAGGGGGGTTGATTCCTCAAAGGGCAAATATTCAGTCAGCATGCAGACAGTAGGTTTCCACTGACTGAGATGCCAAAAGCAACAGCAGAGCAGCACTCCCCTTTGGATATGAGAAGAAGCAAGCCAACAGTTCTCCAGCTGACCTTGTAAAAAAAAAAAAGCCTTGGTTGTGAATTATTCCTCTTAAAAACCCATGTCCTTGTTTGCCCTGTTACCTGTCACCAAAATGTCCTTCAAACAGGAAACAACAGAGAACTATGCAGTGTGTTTTATAGATAAAAATCACTCCTGATCCCTTCCAGCGACCCTATTACTGTTGTCTATAGTATCATATAATCTAAGACACATGTAACTCTGAAAGGGAAACTTTGAAAACACTTCAAAATTCGAGGCCAAGAATTGATCTGCATGGTTTTATTTTAGTCCTGGTTGATTTGGCAGCACTCATGGTAACTGGTGATAACAGCATGTGCGGTTTAATACTACGACAAAAAGTCACTGAGCAGCTTCTTTGTCAGGAAAACAACAGATGTATGTGTTTACAGGGCTGCAAAACAAACTCACGTTGTTTTAATAAAAGGAGTACGCCAAGAATAATCCTACCCGTGATCTGATTTTCTGCTGCAAGTAGTTTTCCACACAGCAGCAAGGACAAGGTAAGGAGCTGGTAACCTCGCTGATAAGCCGATGACTCTTCCTCA
>NW_019443958.1:0-2887 GCF_002814215.2 Seriola lalandi dorsalis
TCGCAGTCACCCAGCCGCTCTTGTTGTTGAGAGGAGGAAGAAGGAAGGAAGGAAGGCGGTAGATGGCATCATCCTGTTTGTTCTTTTTCTGACTTAGTCTGCCGCGATTATGCTCTTTTTCTCTGATCATCTCCGATTTATGTGTGTTCCATTTCGTCGCTGTCATTCAAGCTGAGGTGATATGATATCTGCGATGTCGGAGATATTAACTAACAAACACAGTGATTTGACTCGCTCAACGACATATGTGAGATGTGAACAAGTGGCAACCCAGATGCTTTGAGTGAAAACTGTTCCCAGAGACAGCACTCAATTTGGAGACTTATTTGCTTTTCACAATCGCTATAATTGGAAGATTTTTTTTTTAGTTTAAACCTTTCAAATTTCAGTAAATTGACACATGTCACAAAGGGTCCGCCCAACTCCCCCTTCCTCCTCCTCCTATTAGAGATGCTTGTTAGGAGAGCTGCCATAGGCCCTCATCGCTGTGACGGCTCAGTCACAATTTATTACACTGACTGGGAGCCTGTGCATCTCATAACTGGCACCAAATATTGGTTTTGCTGATAAACTCGGAAAAAAAAAGCGCCACATTAATGATGAGAAAAATAAATAAGAGGCTTGTCGACAGGATGTGGGTGGCTGTCCCATGGGAGAGGAATCTCAGGGATATAGAAATAGTTACCACATCACCCAACAGGGGTTCCACCACCTCCCCCTCACAATCTTTCCTAAACTCCCAGTGCCTCGAAGCTATCGAGGCACTTGTGTGGCTGTAGTAAGACGGCAAAGTTTTCATTTACTATCTACACAGCTCCCTCTCCGAAAGCAAGCCTTCAGGGTAATGTTAGGTCTTTTCATAAGTTACAAAGATGTAATTAGACAAATTAGCTCAGCAGACACTCAGGGTTGCGTTTTTAATGGCTGCGTGTTGCCTAGGTTGGTAATTAGCAGGCAGCCGCTGCTCCAAAATCACACATTGCACCCGAGGCCTTGCATCCGTAACCTGACAACCAGTAGCAGCACAGTAATGAAGGCTTATGTATCCCACAGGCTTGGTTTGTCTCACTTGCCAGCCAGGTTTGATGTTGGGACTCACGCTGAGCCACTGTGCAAATCTCTTGTTTATGCCCATGTATCATTTTCTTCCAGGTTGAGCATGCCGTCCTTTCAGCACAGTGATGTATTCAAATCAAACGGATGTGTTTTTGCCTCAGAGGCGCAGACTTTCATTTGAGCCAATCACCTTTATGGTTCAATTCATCAGGGCCTTGGACTACGTGTCCAGGTCTCTTGTTGTGAGTAGCACCCGGGGAGCCGATGAGCCATTTCCACACACCCAGCTCCTCTCCCACTTTTAATGACTTGCCGATGGTGATTTTCACCAAGCGGCTGTTTTTTATTGGCTCGGAATAAATTCCCCTTCTCTCTGACACTAGACGTTCTCTTTAAATTGGATTGAGAGGGCTGAATGCCAAATCGGAAATGACCTAGCAAAATGCAGATTAACTTGTGAGAGAATATATTTGTCTATTTACTGTATGGGTCCATATTACATTTGTGACACTGTGTTTATCATAAATATGACTTAGCTGCAAGCTTTTTCCTGTTACAATGAGTCACATACAGCAAAAAATGTATTTTCTCCATTTTCCATTTATTTTTATACAACCTCAAGCACTAAGGCATGTCTTTGCACTTGTGTGTTTCCGTCATTATCTGAAAAGACATCACATTCAGCTGCAATCATTAGGTGCATCATCATAGTTTACTTTGTTCAACAGAATTCCCCATGTTTAGTCTGTGGTTCTACGTAAAAAGGTGCTACACATTATAGCTTGTATTTCATAATTATAATCAGTTTATATTCAACATCTCAAACAGATGAACTGGACTTTTTGAGGCTAAGTCAAATAAAAATAACACCATTAGCTGCTGCATGTAGAGAACTGCCATTTGCCCTAACCTCTCACAGCCTTAGCAGCTTTGTACCACATACTGTCTTTCTGTCCTAACTGTGGGGGCAAGTTGGCACAATGTTCTGCCTTCACCAATGTGGGAAGGAGATGATTGGGAACAACGTGCTGCGAGTGGATAGCAGCACACATCCACAGGAGCTTTGTGGACCAGTGAGATAAGGCTGGAGCCCACAGCATGACAGGGAGAGTGGGACTGGGGAATGGAGGACAAGACACTGCAGCCTTAAGGCCAAAAGACTCAGCAGAGAGTAATGAGGGCCAGCTCTCACCGAGGATACTGCCAAAACTGCGAGAGAGCAGGGAAAGGAGAGGACAAGAGGTGGAATAACAACCTTGGAGGGCAAATTAGCTGCCTCGCCATAGGAGCTGACATGGTAGAATGGGGAAACAAAAGGCACAAATGATAAGGAACAAATCTGAAGGTGGCTTTGACTCTGGTGGCAGGAATCAGCTGGGACAGGCTAGGGCTGGGCGATACGGCTAAAAAGTTCAATCTCGTTTCATTTCTGTCGTGAGGACGTTTCTCGATTTTTAATTGATTTTTTCCATCTACATGAACTCAAAACAAAACATGGTGCGGCGTGTGACTAGTGTGCATGCAGTTTAGAGGGAGACAGTGTAACCAATGTTATTTTCTGAAGCTACAATTTACAGATGACGAAATGCCTGACAATGCAGGCTATCGGTAGACGCTGTCCAGGCTACTGCACACAGAGAAACCTCTCTTATCCCCACTCAGTTAATGCACACAACTCAGACAGGTGTGTGGCCAAAAATTAATTTGTGTAAAAAGAGTGAAATAAGATTCTAATGATTTACCTAAGCTGAAACTGAATGATTTTGCCTACATGGGTGGGTTGGGTCGCCTAAGTACAGCCACCTACCATCATCAGGTCAAAGTGTTTGTA
>NW_019443959.1:0-2884 GCF_002814215.2 Seriola lalandi dorsalis
GGGGGGGGGGGGGGGGAGGGAGGGAACAGAGCGATATGCTTAGAGCAGCAAAGCCCCTCTTGTACTAAAAATTGCTGAGACAGAGAGGAGACGCGCTGATCTGTGTAAGATACACTCTTGAACACTGCATGATGGACGCGATAGACTGTAACCTTTTGGCAAAGTTTCAAGGTGTTTGGATACATCAGCGTGAACATCTTTCAATCTTGTTGTGGTTCTTGTTGTAGATGTAATCTTTGTGTGGAGGGCACAAAGCCTTTATTCTGACAGTTCAAACAGCTAAATCCTGCTGCCCGTTTTACTCACTGAAGGATTCTGTGGCTTATTTTAACACTACCTAGTGAATCACAGCTTCTTTTCCAGGACACACTGTTTTGTCACCCCAGCCCTTCAAGAACAAGATATCCCTTTTGTCTCAGTGTACCTGCTCCTTTCCTCCATTTCCACAGTGACACTGGATTAAAGCCCCGCGATTTCACCGCTTCCATCATTGCCAACCCCCTTCACCCAGGCAAGGAGGGCTTTTTGTAGTTGGTCCCCTCCCCCTGTAGGCTGTAATCACCCTGAGAATGGGGTAATTAGGGCCACTGTAGGGTAATTACCAGAGCTTGAGTTGTTTAATTACGGCCTTCTCTGGAGCTGTCTGATGCCAGTGACAGTGGAGGCGCCACTCACTGATGGAGTGATTTCATCCTCTTGACTGCAGCAGCCTATGAGCGACTGAGAGAGGTGATAGAATGAGTGAGTGTGAGTGGGAGGGATCGCAGGAGTTAAACTGACTGAGAGCTTTAGGCAAAAAGAGCCTGTGTTGATAAATGTATATATCTACAATACTGAGGGAAGGCAATGGATAGCAAAGCAAAGCAGAGTTCATTTCTGTGCAAAGGTGTACCATTGTGTGAGATACTCCTTCTATATAGTGGTTTATATGTGTCAATTAATGTATGATCCTTAGAAGGTTAAGGTGTCAGACGTGCTGGTTTCAGCTTCTTTGGACTGTTGGTTGGACAAAACGATTTCACCTTGGGCTGACCAACCTGGAGAGATGCGATGGGCATTTTTCACTTTGACTGGATGTTTTTATTAATCAGGAAAATAATTGACAGATTAATCAATGATGAAAATAATGATTTGTTGCAGCCCTACGTCCATGTATTTGATGTAAAAATTAGATACAAAGGGAAAGCTGTAGGCAGCTTGATGTTTATCAATTATAAATACCTTGAGTTGGTCAAGCTCACTTTGGAATACGTTTATGCTATATGCTACAGGCAGTCTATGGTTTTGAAGACTCTTAGTCTCTCAAACAAATGTAGATATTTGCAACTCCATGTTGTGAAATTTGAAACGAAAAACCCTGTAATTCATTGTGGTGGACAGTTTCAAATGCCAGCAGCAGGGAGCAACATGACAAACAGGCGCATCCTGTTGGCAGTGAAACAGGTTCCTGTTGAAAGAATTACACATGAACGTGACTGAGGGAACAAGGGCCTCCCTTTCGTCTCTTCAAACAGGCCATGACGCCTGCACGGACATCTTGGACACCAACAGTAAAAGACCTGTGGACCTGAAGATTTGTGGCAAAGGCCAGGGAGGTCAAACCCCGAACTAGGGGAAAGGAATTCATCCAGGCGGCCTGACATTCCCCCAACTGGAAAGATGACTCTGTCTGCACAGTGTCTAAGACCAATCCAAAAATAGTTCATGGTGAGAAGTTTCCCGCCACCCACAGACCATAATTCTACGATCCTATCTAGACTTATATTATACATGATTAAAATCATGTCCTCATATTTTGACCAAAAGCAAAAGGAGAAGACTTGCTATCAGTTTTTAATTTAGCTTCACTGGAAGGTTGAATTCAGTTCAGACTGAGTCAACATTTCAGTCCAGTGTGGTCAACAATTGAAACGGTCTGTTGGGCAGATTTTATGTATGTTTACTAAACATCAACCTCTCCAAATTTTTGATCTGTATGAGTGGCGATTGAGAGGCTCTTTGATGGTGCAATGACCTGTTAAATCTGTGTTTGGATTCCAATGAGTTACATATGAGCTGTATTTGTATATCCACTCTACCAGAAACCCTCGTAACTCAAAACACCAGATGAAGATGTAAGGACAGAAAATATTTCCTGACAGATGTGTCGATTGACAGTGGCCTTTTGACCTTTTGAACCTTGACCTCCTTCTCCCATATGACTAGGTTTAGTAGCATTGAACCCCCTCCCCCCTTTTGGGAGACCCATAGGTATTTTTGTGTTAGTTGCAGGAAGTGTTCATTGAAGCAGCATCCTAGCTCATCTTATCCCAGCTCCTCAGCAGCAGATTGTAACTCTCCTTGTTCCTGAGGGTTGAATGACAGACATGTGTTTCATATCCTGATCTTCAAACGGCTGAGTTATAGTTATTGTGAACACTGCAGATGTGACATACTATAATTTCTTAAGATATCTGGCATGGTGCTCGGCAGATGTTACAGCATCACAGTGGAAGTCTGTTGGGGAAGGATGATGATGATGGATAAACTGGCTGCATTCCCCGGCTGACAAACCACAGCAACGCAGGGAATCACCTCTGCCACAAGACGAGGGTGGCTGACTGTGGCACTTGGGTAAAAACCACAAGTACCACAGTGAATATCTCTCTGAGCTTTTATTTGTTTTCAGTGAGTGTACATTAACACTCTGTGAATGTCAGTCAGGTGGAACCGTCGGTCATATGAGTGTAAAACGAGGAGACACCAAAGGCTTGTTGGGAAATGCTATTTCCAGACAGCCGCGCGTTCCCTGGAAGTTACGACGCAGGGTCGGATGGACACCCTCAAACATCTTTGACACTCTGCACTCACTATCTCTGTCACCAAGTTCTCTGATGTTTCTGAA
>NW_019443960.1:0-2884 GCF_002814215.2 Seriola lalandi dorsalis
GGGGGGGGGGGGGGGGAGGGAGGGAACAGAGCGATATGCTTAGAGCAGCAAAGCCCCTCTTGTACTAAAAATTGCTGAGACAGAGAGGAGACGCGCTGATCTGTGTAAGATACACTCTTGAACACTGCATGATGGACGCGATAGACTGTAACCTTTTGGCAAAGTTTCAAGGTGTTTGGATACATCAGCGTGAACATCTTTCAATCTTGTTGTGGTTCTTGTTGTAGATGTAATCTTTGTGTGGAGGGCACAAAGCCTTTATTCTGACAGTTCAAACAGCTAAATCCTGCTGCCCGTTTTACTCACTGAAGGATTCTGTGGCTTATTTTAACACTACCTAGTGAATCACAGCTTCTTTTCCAGGACACACTGTTTTGTCACCCCAGCCCTTCAAGAACAAGATATCCCTTTTGTCTCAGTGTACCTGCTCCTTTCCTCCATTTCCACAGTGACACTGGATTAAAGCCCCGCGATTTCACCGCTTCCATCATTGCCAACCCCCTTCACCCAGGCAAGGAGGGCTTTTTGTAGTTGGTCCCCTCCCCCTGTAGGCTGTAATCACCCTGAGAATGGGGTAATTAGGGCCACTGTAGGGTAATTACCAGAGCTTGAGTTGTTTAATTACGGCCTTCTCTGGAGCTGTCTGATGCCAGTGACAGTGGAGGCGCCACTCACTGATGGAGTGATTTCATCCTCTTGACTGCAGCAGCCTATGAGCGACTGAGAGAGGTGATAGAATGAGTGAGTGTGAGTGGGAGGGATCGCAGGAGTTAAACTGACTGAGAGCTTTAGGCAAAAAGAGCCTGTGTTGATAAATGTATATATCTACAATACTGAGGGAAGGCAATGGATAGCAAAGCAAAGCAGAGTTCATTTCTGTGCAAAGGTGTACCATTGTGTGAGATACTCCTTCTATATAGTGGTTTATATGTGTCAATTAATGTATGATCCTTAGAAGGTTAAGGTGTCAGACGTGCTGGTTTCAGCTTCTTTGGACTGTTGGTTGGACAAAACGATTTCACCTTGGGCTGACCAACCTGGAGAGATGCGATGGGCATTTTTCACTTTGACTGGATGTTTTTATTAATCAGGAAAATAATTGACAGATTAATCAATGATGAAAATAATGATTTGTTGCAGCCCTACGTCCATGTATTTGATGTAAAAATTAGATACAAAGGGAAAGCTGTAGGCAGCTTGATGTTTATCAATTATAAATACCTTGAGTTGGTCAAGCTCACTTTGGAATACGTTTATGCTATATGCTACAGGCAGTCTATGGTTTTGAAGACTCTTAGTCTCTCAAACAAATGTAGATATTTGCAACTCCATGTTGTGAAATTTGAAACGAAAAACCCTGTAATTCATTGTGGTGGACAGTTTCAAATGCCAGCAGCAGGGAGCAACATGACAAACAGGCGCATCCTGTTGGCAGTGAAACAGGTTCCTGTTGAAAGAATTACACATGAACGTGACTGAGGGAACAAGGGCCTCCCTTTCGTCTCTTCAAACAGGCCATGACGCCTGCACGGACATCTTGGACACCAACAGTAAAAGACCTGAAGATTTGTGGCAAAGGCCAGGGAGGTCAAACCCCGAACTAGGGGAAAGGAATTCATCCAGGCGGCCTGACATTCCCCCAACTGGAAAGATGACTCTGTCTGCACAGTGTCTAAGACCAATCCAAAAATAGTTCATGGTGAGAAGTTTCCCGCCACCCACAGACCATAATTCTACGATCCTATCTAGACTTATATTATACATGATTAAAATCATGTCCTCATATTTTGACCAAAAGCAAAAGGAGAAGACTTGCTATCAGTTTTTAATTTAGCTTCACTGGAAGGTTGAATTCAGTTCAGACTGAGTCAACATTTCAGTCCAGTGTGGTCAACAATTGAAACGGTCTGTTGGGCAGATTTTATGTATGTTTACTAAACATCAACCTCTCCAAATTTTTGATCTGTATGAGTGGCGATTGAGAGGCTCTTTGATGGTGCAATGACCTGTTAAATCTGTGTTTGGATTCCAATGAGTTACATATGAGCTGTATTTGTATATCCACTCTACCAGAAACCCTCGTAACTCAAAACACCAGATGAAGATGTAAGGACAGAAAATATTTCCTGACAGATGTGTCGATTGACAGTGGCCTTTTGACCTTTTGAACCTTGACCTCCTTCTCCCATATGACTAGGTTTAGTAGCATTGAACCCCCTCCCCCCTTTTGGGAGACCCATAGGTATTTTTGTGTTAGTTGCAGGAAGTGTTCATTGAAGCAGCATCCTAGCTCATCTTATCCCAGCTCCTCAGCAGCAGATTGTAACTCTCCTTGTTCCTGAGGGTTGAATGACAGACATGTGTTTCATATCCTGATCTTCAAACGGCTGAGTTATAGTTATTGTGAACACTGCAGATGTGACATACTATAATTTCTTAAGATATCTGGCATGGTGCTCGGCAGATGTTACAGCATCACAGTGGAAGTCTGTTGGGGAAGGATGATGATGATGGATAAACTGGCTGCATTCCCCGGCTGACAAACCACAGCAACGCAGGGAATCACCTCTGCCACAAGACGAGGGTGGCTGACTGTGGCACTTGGGTAAAAACCACAAGTACCACAGTGAATATCTCTCTGAGCTTTTATTTGTTTTCAGTGAGTGTACATTAACACTCTGTGAATGTCAGTCAGGTGGAACCGTCGGTCATATGAGTGTAAAACGAGGAGACACCAAAGGCTTGTTGGGAAATGCTATTTCCAGACAGCCGCGCGTTCCCTGGAAGTTACGACGCAGGGTCGGATGGACACCCTCAAACATCTTTGACACTCTGCACTCACTATCTCTGTCACCAAGTTCTCTGATGTTTCTGAAAGGATGTA
>NW_019443961.1:0-5481 GCF_002814215.2 Seriola lalandi dorsalis
ATATTAATAGTGACCCAGACTTACAATATACAAATACAATAATATTCAGAGAAATAAACAGCATTTATAATGAAAGTTCAGAGTGACTTCTGGGTCTGCACCCATCTACTTGAACTCAGTCATTCAGCCTTATGCTCCTCCTTGACCACAGCGTTCCTCTAAAGAATGTCATCTGGCATTTCCATCCCTGCACACAAGACAGTCCCAGTCCAGACTGGTCTTGTCTGTGGTTCCCCGATGGTGGAACAAGCTACTGAATGCTATCGAAGCAGTCAATGCTATCCCTCTCTATGTTCAAGAATCTCTTGGAGACTCATCTCTTCAGAGAGCACTTCTTTACTTGACTTCCCTGCCCTTTGCCTTGCTGAACAGATTTAGTACTTTGTGCTTACTTCAAGGTCTCCCACTGCACTGAAGCTTTGGTGTTGTTCCTCACTTGTAAGTCACTTTGGATAAAAGCGTCTGCCAGATGATTAGCAGCTGACTGTCCAACCTTATATGTTTTCTTAACAGTGCCTGCGCACTTGTTCATAACCACCTTGTGATTTACCATGATGGATCACCTGTCTGAAGAAAGGTCCGAGTGTCTGCAACTTGATTTTTATCGCCTGTTTCCCTGGAAAGAAATGAATCTAAAAACTGTAGTGTCATGAAGTATGAAGTGTAAAAACTTGATAAAACATCCAAAACCAATAGTATGCTCTTTAAGTGGCTGTACGATATCAGTAGAGAGAGATTAATCCGATTGCTGTTGCAGGTATGGAAGATACAAGCTGCGACAGGAAGGAGGTGCTTCAGGAGCTGGTGGGAGACATCAGCAACTACTACGTCACCGAGGGGCCATTCGGACGGATCAGAGCTAAAAACAAAGACAAAGTCTGTGAGTAAATATTCAGAGGGGGCTTTATGAACCACACAGGTGAAAGGTCTGACTCAAGGAACTATAAAAAGGCTTGTGATAGGTTTTGTAACCATAACATTTCATCAACCTATCAAGAATCATGTGGTTTTTAGGTTTCTAAACATGACACCTAATTATCAAGGTCTACTCCCAGTATATGGACTGGCTCCGGTTTACATTTTTCACAAGGTGCATGTATTTTTGGTTTGGTTACAGTGGAACC
This sequence comes from Seriola lalandi dorsalis, assembly GCF_002814215.2. Classification (NCBI taxonomy): domain Eukaryota; kingdom Metazoa; phylum Chordata; class Actinopteri; order Carangiformes; family Carangidae; genus Seriola; species Seriola lalandi. Next base: position 1,125 of record NW_019443961.1, read on the forward strand.
TGCATGCTCCTAAATGAACCTCTCTGACATTCAACCACTGTATCAGTCCAACAAAGCATCCGGGCGTTTGAGTCAAAGCAGATGCTGATGAAAACTATCGAACGCTGAAGAAAGATTTACAATGGCAAGAAAAACTATGTGAACCTTTTAAAATTACCTTCATTAATTTGTCTAATAAATTTGTCTTCAAATATGGTTAGATCTTCAATAATAATGAACAAACGCAATCTATTTCAACTAATAACACACAAATCATTGTGTTGTATGTGTCCGTATTTGAAACACTGAAACATTCACAGTTGGAAACATATGTCAATGCCTCAGCTAATCGCATCAACAAAAGCTAATTGGAGTCAGGAGTCTTCAAACCTGGAGCCCTGCCGCTGAAACTAAATCAGAGAAATCTTGCATGGGCCATGTTGTCCTGGCAGGACACCACAGAGGGAGCTGCTGCTCTCCAAAAAAAATAATACTTTCCCTGAAGAGAAGCTTGACTCTCAACTGATGATGAGACTGTTGATGAAAAACATGTAGCTCTGTGTATGGTGTAAACAGGGCTTCACATACCAGCATGGAAACATCATCACAAAGGTGAAGTAGGGTGAAGGGAGCATGTGGGACTGGACAGCTTGACATCATTGAGGTAGAAAATGAATTCCAAAGTATATCAAGGTGTCTTACAGGATGATGTTGGGGTGGCTCAATCCAGTACAGATGATGTGAAATGAGCTGTAGAGAGTTGCTGACACCAGACATCCTAGGAATATGTCTGAGCTGAAGCAGCTCTATAAGAAAGAATGGTCCAAACTTCCTCCTGAACACTGAGCAGGTCTGATCAGCAGCTACTGGAAGACCTGGTTTGAGGTTATTGGTGCCAAAGAAGGTTGATCAGTAATTAAATCCAAGGGTTCACCACCAGCAATGTGAAAGTTTAATGGTTGTGCTCAGTAAAGACTCAAAGGATTATAACTGTTTGCATGATCTGTACTTGGGATTTAGATGAAGAGCAGATCAAATTTTATGACCCGTTAATCATTCATAAGGGTTCACATACCTTCTTTTGCTACTGTGTTATGTGCAGTCACAAAATGTTTACTGTGCGCTGCACTTAATCTTAGCTTTGTCGGACACAAGAAAAGATGACTTTGAGGGAAACCTAAGATTTGCCCCAATCCAGAGTTTTTTCATTCGAGAAATTCAAATTTGTGCATGTGTTAAAGATGTATACACTGTGAAAGAAGAACAAGTGATTTTGTGAACAAGTGTGTACAGATACGAAGCAGAAAACTCTGTGATGCTGAAATTACTAGTACGATTTTGACCCTGTATTTACACCTGAATCTGATTGGACTATGACAATACAATCACAAATCAGAGTCCAATCAGAAAGCTGCTGGTGACATTGCCTGAAAGGTGTGTGAATTTAAATATATTTGATGACGCTGTAGAAAATAAACCTTTCATGTGCTGTGTATGTGTGTGTTGGTAAAAGTTTGGGCTTTGTGAAATGACATAAATGTTGACTTTTGTCCTTCATCCTTTCAATAGTGAACTCAGCTGGACTTGTTGCTAATATGACTGTAAGTAACCAACCTTTCATCAACACCCACATGTTCAACAATTTTTTGCATAAACAGTTCAGTGTGAAATGAGATAACCACCATCTGACAGATGAGATCATTTCTAATGAATCAAGCGTTCAGGGAGCACTGACCTCCACTAAAGCTACAAACAACACACACCAGACATCATACAGAATAAATCTGATTCATAGTCAGTGATTTGGATCTGAAGCCATAATGTATTGGGTTTGTCTCTGGCCGGTGACTTCCACCAAGTTTGTTGCTAATCAGTTGAGTCTGATCAGTGGAGGTTTTGATGCATGCGGGTTAAACCTACTCATGTATTTGCTTGTACATGAAACATAGAGACAATAAAACTGTTTTTGCTACAAGAAATGAATGTGTCCATTTAAAATTAAGTCATTTCCTGTGTTTTTGCTGATGATTCAGTGTAAGAAACCAGACCAGAAGATCAAACCGTACTTGAAGGCCAACCTACCAAAACGTCTTCACTTTGCCAACAGCCGTCGTATCGAAGACGTCAACATCCTGGTTGACCCAAAATGGCTGTTTGAGAGGTACCCATTGTTCGCCTTCAGTTTGTCTGTTAGTTTGTTGTTTTTTTTTTTACTGTGTCTTAATTGCAGCCAACAGCTAAAGGATGCAAAAAATTTGAATCAGGTGGCAGTTGGGAAACACATAAAACGTGGGGAAGGTATATTTTAAAAGGACACAATTTGATTTGCGATAAACTGTCTGGATCTGGTCAACAGCCAGATGATGGGTGAGCCACATTTAAACGTAGCAAAATACACAGAATGCCCCTCAGGATGTTATCAGCCCACTCACTGACAGAAACAAATTACTTTTAATGCACTCATCTTGGCATGTGATATAAACTCGCCAGGGGAGTTTATTCCCTCACCCACGCACTCCTTCAAACTCGAAACAGTGCTTTTCAGTTTATGTTGGAGACTGATCCGACTGACTTTTGAACTAAAACTGAGGAACTCCCCTGTGTCCCTGCAGATATCCAGGATCTCTCACCTTCTGCTCTGGTGGAGCTCATGGATATGACAACGATGCTGAGAGCATGCATGTGAGCACTGAGGATTTTTGTTTTTTTTCTCTCCAAGTAGTCAGCAATTATGTCTCAAATAAGCCCTTCTGCCCCCTCTGAAATGTATATCTTTATTTATTTTTTTATCACAGTTATTCCGTAACTTTTAGTTCTTCACCTTTTGACTCTCTTGACCTTTTTCCCCGACGTGTCCATCATTGTCAGTACAGCACTGAAATAAATGTTTGAAATTTCTTCTTTCTTCTTTTCATGCAGGCCATGTTTGTCAGTTATGGACCCAAATTTAAGTCCAAAACAGCAATTGAACCGTTCTCCAACGTCGAGTTATACAATCTCATGTGTGGTGAGTTTTTTGGTGTTCTTTTGATAAATGACGTCTAATAGTACGATTCCAAACAAACCGCAGTCTGAAACTTATTATAGTTGAACTGCGGTCGTTTTAATGAGGCAAATCTGCAGAGATCTGAAGCTTGCATGTAATAAATAATGAATCAGTGAATATTTTTTTCCAATGATTTTAACTGCCTTATTAAACTCTGTTATTTCAACTGCTAAAGAACATTTATCAAGCTAAGTTCATGTTATGGAAAGAATGTTAACTCTTCACCAATCGTGAAGAGTTACAGAACCGCTCCTTGTTTGCACCTGTGTTACCTACATATTACTACAATTCATAAGAAACATAAAGCAATCTAAACGTTAACTGTGATAGATTACTTTTGTCTCGCAGGGTTTCAGTTTCTGCAAATAGATTTTCTAAGCTGAAATCATTTCAAAAATCTTTGTGTGTGTGCTTTGGGAAACGGTCACCTGTAATGTGACCTACACAAGATCTATAGTTAAGAAGCATGCAAAGCGACTCATCCGCAAAACTTAACAGTCATCGTCCCATGCAGACTTGCTGAAGATCTCTCCCAGTGATAACAACGGGACCCATGGCAGTATGAACCACGTCCTGAAGCAGGCCTACTACACACCGGTGCCCCCCGCAGAGCAGAGCATGCCTGCTCTTTGTCAGCTGGTCAGCCTCGACCCTGCAGACAGCCTGGGATGCTCCTGCCTTGCCCTGGTTGGTATTATTTTTGCTAAAATATAAAAGTATAAAAGCTTACAGTAGAGTCACCATGAACTGGAGAGGACAGTTGAGAAACAGTGAGCATTATTAACTCATTAACAAATGTTTACTTATTTTAAGGGAAAATAAGAAATAGGAAAACTATATATGAATTATGACCTTAGTTTAATGCAGCTTTAATTGTGACTCAGCTCGATTTGTTGTTGAATTAGATGCTCGTTCCAGGCAATCCATTCATTATCATCAGGGATAATGCTGTATAAGGGCAGCAAACCTCAGTGGTATTTCCAAACATCTACCCACCAGCGCAAAAAAGTACAATAAAAATAATAATAATAAATAAACTTAGTCATTACATAAGAATGATTTATTAAAGGGGCAATATGTAGGCTCCATAAGTCAGCCTCCCACTGCCTGAGATTCTCCAGACAACGGGCCGTCCACCCGAAGTGTCCTGCTCTACATCTCTTCTGCAACCGGGCTGTTTGCCGTCGCGTTGGCATTGACCAACCCGTTCCCGGGGCTGTCGAATCAGCCGCTGATGCTCTTCCTCCAGAGGGGACCTCTCTGCTGCGCCCACCAGATGTCCTCAGACTTTCCTCCATATCGCAGTCACCTGACTGCCAGAGCCACCTGCTC
>NW_019443962.1:0-1949 GCF_002814215.2 Seriola lalandi dorsalis
GGATCAGGGTCTGGCAGGTGGACAGTTCACAGCAGTAAGATTCTGTAGGAGATACAGCAGAAATGTCACAGCCACTGACACACAGCTGGTTGCCCTCCACTCTCAGCACGCGCAACATGACAGGACCAGCACATCAGAGAGGAGTGGGGTGGTGGTCCAGGACAAGGGAAGGGTAGGTGTGGGGAGTGGGGTGTGGGCTTAGGTCAGATCAGGGCCACGGGGTTGACTTTGACTGTGTACCTTGAACGCTCAGACAGCATTTTGAGAAGGAAGGCTAACAAGCTCTCCGCTCCTCTGGAACAGGAAGCAGAAGCAAGAAAGAAAGAGCCGGGGGTTAGGAGCATTTTTTCACATTCTGCATTACATACAGTGTTAGAGCAAATGAGAAAACTTTTTAGAAAGGGGGAAGAGAAACTTCATTATGTTAGAACAATATCTGTGAGTAATATTAGGCCATTTATCACGAGGCACTGTTATGTAAGATGAAATAAAACTGTAGGAATATATAAACAAACAATGGGGAGGATAACTGAATTACAGAGCTTTTTCATAAGTTGGCAGAAGATGACTTCAGTGCATGCGATCAATCACACAGCCCTTAAGTGGCAAATTTCACAGCCTAAATGAAATTACTTGGGAGCTAGAGCAGAGGGGTTTCTTCCTGAGCAAATCTCACATTCTTTCCTCCAAAATATGCCCCGAGCCGGCACGCAAACACTTTCACACAAGCACACACACACACACATCTACACTCACACCATCAAAGCTCGGTTTCAATTTCACCATCAATGGCTGCTCTGTTTCCTACAGCAAACCATTTAATCATCAGCCAGATACGGTCAGTCGTCACTGCTCATATAAAGTCTGAGCAGAGTATACTCTTCCTTTGCAATATTTCTACAAGCTATACTGCGGCTGGTGTCCATAAGATGCATGTGCGACAACAGTGTGTTGCTGTCTGTGGATTGTTGCTTGGATCCCAGCAGAGCTGCTGATCTGGTAGAAGCTCAGCCTGGCAGTCCACAGGGACCCGGCTTCACGGAAAGATCAATAACCACAAATGACATGTGCCAAGTGTATTATGTCCACAGCTTCATTGAGCTTATTTATTTTGTGGCTGTCGGCTTCAATCAGGGCCAGTTTATGCACACTGGGTGGGCTGATGGGGGGATACTTGTATTGGAATGAGCCTGGCACAAGTGCAGTTGTAAGTCTGGGAGGAAACAGCTCTATAGTGACAAAAACAGTGGTGATGAGTCAAGTTAGCAAGATCAAATGTGTCATCTAGCTCTGAATGATAGCTAGCGCTGAACTTAATGCGAATCATGTGAACCAAGCTGTACTAACTCTTTTATGTTTTCTGTGGTATAAGAGCATATTTGGTGAAGTTCTCATACAGGCTCTCTCTTGCTTTCTTTCTCACACACACACTCACCCACACTCTGAAATGTTGGGAGGTCCCTCAGTGCTGTGGGCTTCATCATCATCATCATCACCACCACCACCAGTCGTCTTCATGCCCACTGGGAGTTTGCAACTGGGCTCGGGCCGTGTCTGTCCACAGGCCTCTGAGCTGGGCCCCGGCTCTGGCTCTGGCTCTGGCTCTGGCCCTGGCCCTGAACTGCTGGTCTGGGGGATGGTGTACACCTTGGAGGAGTCAGCGGACATACAGTATCTGGCCCCGCGGGCCAGGGGACTGCCAGAGTGGTGTGAGCCACTGATCAGACAGCAAAAAATGAAAGCAAAATATAACTCAAAAGTGACCACAGAATGAATGAATTTAAAGGAAACAAAAAATATAAAAAGCACAACCAAGCATCAACAATGAAGAATGAGAAAGGCTAGTAATGATACAGCTGCGTCAGATGTTGAGAAATGATGATGATTTTAAACTCCAAATTATTTTTTTTTGAAGCTTAACGCTGCTGTTGTCTTAGACAGGATGACAT
>NW_019443963.1:0-1943 GCF_002814215.2 Seriola lalandi dorsalis
GGATCAGGGTCTGGCAGGTGGACAGTTCACAGCAGTAAGATTCTGTAGGAGATACAGCAGAAATGTCACAGCCACTGACACACAGCTGGTTGCCCTCCACTCTCAGCACGCGCAACATGACAGGACCAGCACATCAGAGAGGAGTGGGGTGGTGGTCCAGGACAAGGGAAGGGTAGGTGTGGGGAGTGGGGTGTGGGCTTAGGTCAGATCAGGGCCACGGGGTTGACTTTGACTGTGTACCTTGAACGCTCAGACAGCATTTTGAGAAGGAAGGCTAACAAGCTCTCCGCTCCTCTGGAACAGGAAGCAGAAGCAAGAAAGAAAGAGCCGGGGGTTAGGAGCATTTTTTCACATTCTGCATTACATACAGTGTTAGAGCAAATGAGAAAACTTTTTAGAAAGGGGGAAGAGAAACTTCATTATGTTAGAACAATATCTGTGAGTAATATTAGGCCATTTATCACGAGGCACTGTTATGTAAGATGAAATAAAACTGTAGGAATATATAAACAAACAATGGGGAGGATAACTGAATTACAGAGCTTTTTCATAAGTTGGCAGAAGATGACTTCAGTGCATGCGATCAATCACACAGCCCTTAAGTGGCAAATTTCACAGCCTAAATGAAATTACTTGGGAGCTAGAGCAGAGGGGTTTCTTCCTGAGCAAATCTCACATTCTTTCCTCCAAAATATGCCCCGAGCCGGCACGCAAACACTTTCACACAAGCACACACACACACACATCTACACTCACACCATCAAAGCTCGGTTTCAATTTCACCATCAATGGCTGCTCTGTTTCCTACAGCAAACCATTTAATCATCAGCCAGATACGGTCAGTCGTCACTGCTCATATAAAGTCTGAGCAGAGTATACTCTTCCTTTGCAATATTTCTACAAGCTATACTGCGGCTGGTGTCCATAAGATGCATGTGCGACAACAGTGTGTTGCTGTCTGTGGATTGTTGCTTGGATCCCAGCAGAGCTGCTGATCTGGTAGAAGCTCAGCCTGGCAGTCCACAGGGACCCGGCTTCACGGAAAGATCAATAACCACAAATGACATGTGCCAAGTGTATTATGTCCACAGCTTCATTGAGCTTATTTATTTTGTGGCTGTCGGCTTCAATCAGGGCCAGTTTATGCACACTGGGTGGGCTGATGGGGGGATACTTGTATTGGAATGAGCCTGGCACAAGTGCAGTTGTAAGTCTGGGAGGAAACAGCTCTATAGTGACAAAAACAGTGGTGATGAGTCAAGTTAGCAAGATCAAATGTGTCATCTAGCTCTGAATGATAGCTAGCGCTGAACTTAATGCGAATCATGTGAACCAAGCTGTACTAACTCTTTTATGTTTTCTGTGGTATAAGAGCATATTTGGTGAAGTTCTCATACAGGCTCTCTCTTGCTTTCTTTCTCACACACACACTCACCCACACTCTGAAATGTTGGGAGGTCCCTCAGTGCTGTGGGCTTCATCATCATCATCATCACCACCACCACCAGTCGTCTTCATGCCCACTGGGAGTTTGCAACTGGGCTCGGGCCGTGTCTGTCCACAGGCCTCTGAGCTGGGCCCCGGCTCTGGCTCTGGCTCTGGCCCTGGCCCTGAACTGCTGGTCTGGGGGATGGTGTACACCTTGGAGGAGTCAGCGGACATACAGTATCTGGCCCCGCGGGCCAGGGGACTGCCAGAGTGGTGTGAGCCACTGATCAGACAGCAAAAAATGAAAGCAAAATATAACTCAAAAGTGACCACAGAATGAATGAATTTAAAGGAAACAAAAAATATAAAAAGCACAACCAAGCATCAACAATGAAGAATGAGAAAGGCTAGTAATGATACAGCTGCGTCAGATGTTGAGAAATGATGATGATTTTAAACTCCAAATTATTTTTTTTTGAAGCTTAACGCTGCTGTTGTCTTAGACAGGATGACAT
>NW_019443964.1:0-2882 GCF_002814215.2 Seriola lalandi dorsalis
TCACAAGACTGGTCAGTCAGAGGAACTGGTGTCCTGCTCCGACTGTGGACGCTCAGGTGTGTTGTTGATATATGGACGCTGATATAGGGTAGCAAAAGCGGCAAAACTGTTTATTTATGCAGTTGTGAGAATGGGAATAACAAAGTGATAAAACTATTTCCGCCGCAGGCCATCCATCTTGCCTGCAGTTCACTCCTGTAATGATGGCCGCTGTGAAGACATACCGCTGGCAGTGCATAGAGTGCAAGTGCTGCAACATGTGTGGCACGTCAGAGAATGATGTGAGTTTACCTACATTCACATGTTGTATGCTAACCACCGGATTAAGTAGGATCTAGGTTGTTTGGGCAGAGGGCTGAAGTGTATTTGTCGTCTCATTCCTTCCAGGATCAGCTTCTGTTCTGTGACGACTGTGATAGAGGCTATCACATGTATTGTCTCAACCCTCCCATGTCTGAACCTCCAGAGGGTAAGTAACAGTGTTCCACTAAGTAGAAAATAATGAATGCATGTGCTTGATCTCAGGTGAAGGGTTAAAACTAAAGTAAAAACTCAGTAAAGTGCTCTGTAGAGAAAATGTTTGTGACAGCAATGTAGAACTAGGACTGTGCAGTTTGAAAAGCCAAAAATATCCCACATATTTTTGTCTTTTCAAGGCTGAGCAGAGGAAAAAGAAGACTTGTAATCTTGACCCTAGTAAGCCAAGCTTGTACATTTATCAGACCCTGAAAGCCTCGAGTCAGACAACACTGAAATTTGTCTGCTTGTGTTGCTTAAAAGCACTAAAGGTATCGCAGTGACTGACTCTACATCTTTAATAGCTTCTGAAAATGTATTAGCTTCTTTTTGGAAGGGTCACAAGTCACTATTTTTTTTGGATCACTTAATGAGAAATATTTTCTATAAAATCCTTATTTTCAAAAGATTTAACAAAAGATGAAAATAGTTCTCAAATGTGAAATCAACAGAAACAAACACACTAAAAGTGTTAATGTTCATTTAAATCAGGTACTATTTGATCAATGAATAAATAAACAAGATTATGAAACTGGTTTGAGTTTTTTGCTTTTACTTTGCTGCTCGACAGCTTTTCGGCAGAGTTCTACAGACACATTTCATTTAGTTCCAAAAAAGTATTAATGTTCAATATTGAGCCTTACTGTTAGGATGGCTTTCGTCCATAAAGCAGTTAGTGGACTGCCTCGCCTACTTTAGGCTCATGGACATACATGATAAAATGTAGCCAAAGTTGATGTTAACAACAGCTTCAAACATCTCTGACACTGATGGTTCCTCTCTGTTATCTTGCCACTCAGGGAGCTGGAGCTGTCATCTATGTCTGGACCTGTTGAAAGATAAAGCTTCCATATACCAGAACCAGAACGCCCCACCATCGTGATGGCCACTCCTGCCTGCACACACTCAGCACTCAACCGTCCCGCAGCAGTATGGTTTCCCCTTCAAGACAGATGATAATCTCCCCTGACGAGCTGACCTCAGTGGGAGTGTGTTCAGAACGGACAATTAATTGTGAAAAGGGAAGTATATCTTACCAGACTGGCCTCATTTAGCTTCAGATATGACTGTTACACAGTTCTAAGCTCAGATTCAGACCCATAGATTTTTATTTTCCCCTGTTTGCCACTTAGCTGATTTGAGCGGTACTGAATTTCAACAACATACACAACATAAATAGCCAAATTATGACTTCCTGTTCAGCCTTTTTACACATAGACCTACACAAAGTTGCTAAACCCTTGTCTCTATCCTGCAGTGTACTGATTTTATAACTAGAACAGAAATGGAGCTTGTTGGAATCAAGTAGCATGCCAATGCTTGCTTATCGTAAAAAAGAGACATTTTATAGTATTTATATATTTCTATGGTATATAATAGTGTTAAGTATGTAAAAATTGGAAGAAGAATGGTCATGTAATGGTATTTTTATTAGTGCCCATCTCATCTTAATGGAAAAATCCACAACCATGTTCATTTATGGCATTGCTGATATTTGGTGATTAACTTGGTAGAGTGAAAGGGATCTGCTGAGACTGTAAACGATTTTCCATCTCATCCACTGCCACTGGCCAAACACCAACACACACAGAAACAGGAACTATGATTAGAAACCTAGTGGCTCCAAAGCCTGAGGGACTTCAGGGATGGCAGGTTAGACTTGAGTCTGGTTGTTGACTCTTGTGTGCTGAGCGGCTCATTGAGCTGCACAGAGCTCAAGAGGATGCACAAGGACATACTGACGTGCATGTTTCATTCAGGCTTTGGGGCCATTTCTGAAAAAACTCTGGTCCTGATGACGGCAGAGAGACAAAGCAGGCCTGATGCTGGTACTTGTCTTTGATCTGCACGCCTCACCCTTTCTTAGACAGATGTGACAATGTTACGATGATGATTTCAGTCAAATCAAAAATGAAATCTGCTTGCATTACAGCCAGGTATAGGGATAAAAGCCTTCACTGCTGTGTTCTAGCAGTTTGCTGATCATGCAATATCCAATATCTGTTGATGTTGCGACACCACTAGATTATTTTAATGTAATTGAGGACTATGCGACCTTGCAGATGGTCACTCGCTGACAATGTAAAAGCAATATAAGAGCTCCTGTAGGATGCTGGAATGACAGGGACTCATAGCAGAGCCTGTTTAGGTTCTGTCGGCAGATAATGTGTGAGACTGTAAATTTTATTTCTCAGAAAATGCTTTTACAGATAGGTGACAGTGGCAGCAATTATGGATAGCTCCATATTGTAGAAAACTGTGTATATGTATAGTCCTATTGAGAGACGGCTGTTTTTCTCACTGCTTTCATAGTTTTATTATGCAATGGTTTCCTTCTGTGGCAAGGCTAAAAGACAAAAGTCTGG
>NW_019443965.1:0-2865 GCF_002814215.2 Seriola lalandi dorsalis
TGTCAACTCCGCCTCGTCATCTCACCTCAGGGGAGACCTCAACCCAAGTTCAAACCCAAGTGCAGTTGTGGAGGAGACCACCATTGCCTCGCCGCACACCACTGACACCCCAGCTGTGAGCCCTGAAACCCAGCAGTCAGTGCTTGATGCCTGCCCCCACGATGTCCTCTACATCTCAGACCTTATCACCTTCTCGTCCAGGTTCTGTGGGTCCAACCGACCTCCCAGCAGCCAGCTGGTTTTCGGCTCCAGCCAGGAGATGGTGGAGGTCATCATGGAGCTCATCACCACCACACACTGGGGCCGCGGCTTTGCTCTTCTCTTCCACTATCATAACCTGACCGAGCCAGGGGGGGACCGCCGTGCCTCCGCTCCTATAGCCAGCAAAGTAGACTCTCTGCTGGCTGCTGTGAGTGGAGCTGCCTTCTTCGCTATGATACTTACAAGTGCGCTCTGCATCATTTTCAGGTAACAGAAACACAGTGACTTTATTTAGAAAAGCAAAGAAAATACAGAAATAGCACAGACAAACTAGATCAGGGACAATAGGAGCAGCCACGGGATAGTCATCTTAATCCAATACAGTTGGTTATTGACTTGCCACTAATGAACAGCAACAACACTGTTTCTGGATCAAATTATGGTTGCTACCTGGGCAAGTAGTTGTCATAAGTCATAGTCACATTTAGAGCCTTTTTGTGTTTATCATTTTAAGATTTTATTTACAAAAACATACAAGATGAAAAAAGTAGTTTCAAGAGTCAGAAATCAGCCACCAGGTGAAGCGTTTGTTGAATATTCATGAATATCAACCCCTCTAAGATATATTATGGTAATCTTTAATGAGAATAGTTGCACCTTTATACAATGTATACAATTGGCCACCTCAGCAGTGTGCCACCATTCATGGTCCCCAGAAGATAAATCCTAGTCACTTAGATGGTCTGACTTTTCCTCTACTGCCACCAGCAGGTTGATGTTGATGGTTTTGTATGTCTGGACAACTGTTAGATACATTACCATGAAAGTTGGTGCAGATATTCAAAGACCCCAGAGGATGAAACCTAATGAGTTTGGGTATTCCCTGATCTTTCACATATTCCCACCTGCAGGTCATTTTTCCATTCTCCAGTGAAATATTTCAGCATCTACTCAGTGGACTTGCATATCTTGGACATACAGTCATGTTCCCCATAGGATGTATCCTCGTGATTTTGCTGATCCCCTGACTTTCTATCTTTTTCCACCAGCAGGTTAACATTTTTGTTTCAGATTGAAACATCATAGCAACATTTAAATTGAGTGACTTGAACTTTAGTGCAGACATTCACTGTCTCCTTATCAGCCTCAGATATACTCTGTGTTCAGTGCTTATTAGCAAATGTAATCATGCTAACATGCTAAACTAAGATGGTGAACGTGGTAAATATTTTACCTGCTAAACATCAGCATGATAGTGTTGTTACTGTGAGCATGTTAAGCTGCTGATGTCTGCTCCTAGCTCAAAGCACCGCTGTGCCTTACAGAGCTGAGTTTTGTTAAAAAATGTACAGTGCCTGGTTTTATCAGAAAAGACCTTAAGACTCTTGTTTTCTGCTTTGGTTTTGAGACATAAACCCTCAGTAAGTCTTCAGTAAATATGCTCCTCAAAATAATTCACAAGTCCTATCTTCTCATGAATGAAAAGGGGCTGGTCTGACAGTAAATGCACAAACACACTGATGCACACATTCGCACATACACATTCATCACTTTGTTATGTTGACTCAGCTGGAAGCCTTAGTCCCTGATGTGGTGACCGTTGGTGATTAGTTGGGTTTGGCTGCAACTGTGTGGCTTCCTTGATGTGGAGCATTCTCACCATATACAGCGGGGCATTCAAGGTACAGCACCTGGCATCAATTCCAGCACACAAAAACACAGAGGCTGCATGAAAGTGAATGGTTGGGGAAACAGGGAAAAGGGGACAACAAGGAGAAGTAAAACTTGATGTGAATTTGGTACTGATTGTCAGACAGTCAAAAGATGTATTTGACAAGCTGTTCCCTCTTCCATCCCATGGGAGGGACGTAAGACTATCTGTTCTGACAAGCTTTACCTTACAGGTCCAGATGTCCAGCATCCAGGAAGTTTTAGATTTGCATCTGCTTCAGTATTCAGCTTTCTGTGAGAAACACCCCAGTTTAATATGATTTGTGTTAATTACAAATGCAGCTCAGTGTCTCCAACTCATCCGTCAGGCACAATAACTCCACAGGGTCTCACTATTAATGACAGGGAAATTGGAAACACGTGTTCAATAAAATGAAAGTGTAATTAGCAAGAACAACAACACGAGTCATTCAGAAGCCAGGAAATGCATTACCATGAAACGTCAAGCTCAAGAGCAGCCGCAGTAGCTGTTTTTTGTTTTTTGTTTCTCATTCAGTTGTTCCCTATTAATTTAAATGAGTTCACAGAAATCATTCGAAAACAACTAGCCTGGCGAGCTCGGCGAGACCTTGCAAGTTTAAAGCAGCAGTGAGATTAACTCCCAAGGTCCCCGCTGGTCAGAAAACAACCAAAGGTGGATGAGAGTCACAGCAGGGGTTGCCTTCAGTTACTGGTAATGAACTCACTCAGCTGTAAGAGTAATTTTTAATAAGTGGGTACTCGCTAAAGTATTTCTGCATGCTTCATTGGTTCATATGGACTTAAGAATGGGGCAGGAAGCATGGATGAACAGGTAGAGATATTAGATGTTTAAGAAAATACTGTGATGAAACAGGTAAGTAGGTTTTAATCTCCTCAGTAAAATAATCTAATATCAATACTCTCCTGTGTCCCTGTGGAAGAACTGTATGTTTCAGTATTCCTTCCTTTAGC
>NW_019443966.1:0-2881 GCF_002814215.2 Seriola lalandi dorsalis
GTGCAGTGAAGTACCAACATACATAGCAATGCACCATGAAAGGCAGGGAAGAAGAAGAGTGTAAGATGGTAAACATGTATGCAGGTTTCAAGGCTTGAAACATTTTCTGTATACTGTAGTAATCGCAATATAAAAGACACATAAGACAGTGTTTGGCGAATAATCATCATTGTGATTTCATTGTGATTTGTGGCCCTAATGGAAAGTTTTTACACATCCCCAAAGACTCAAGTGATTCCACTTTCTGTTTGTTTCACTCACAAGGTGCAAGAGTTCCTTTGGCCTCGCTGGGGTCTGGATCATGGAAAGAGTTTGCTGGAGTTGCTCCAGAGCGAGCGCTTCGCATCCCGCCCACTTCTTGTCCATGCCTTCTCTATCGGTGGCTACACATTTAGTCAACTGCTGGTGCACGTGTCCCAGGACACACAGAAATATCAGTCGCTCACTAAGAGGATCAAAGGCCAAGTCTTCGATAGCTTGGTGGTGGGCTCTCTGGAGACGATGGCCATAGGTTAGTTCAGTGTTAACATAATTTAATTCATTCATATCATGTCATTAGTATCCATTATTATGCACAATCACTCATAAAGATGATACATGTATGAAAAGGAATGAATGTTGTTTCAGTGCAAATGAATTAAGTGCGGTTTTCTCCTTTCTGTCCAGGTCTAGGGAAGACTGTGTTTCCTCGTTTTGAGACTCTGGTCAAAAAGATAAGCATGCTGTACTTTGGCATGTTCAAACACCAAACGGTGGACTATTTTAACACAAGCATCGATGTGTTTTGGAACACTCCCATCCCTGCTCCTGCACTCTTCTTCTTTTGCGAGAACGATGCGTTAAGCGACGCGCGATCTATGGAGGATCTGATCGATTACTGGCGGAAGTGTGGGATAAACATCACAGCAAAGAAGTGGGAGGATTCAACACATGCAGGTCACCTAAAGAGGCACCCACAAGAGTATCTGACCACCCTCGACTTGTTCCTCTGTTCACTCCAAATCACTCCGTTGAAGGCCAAAATGTAAGATGGTTTCATTACAACCTAATACCATATTAGCTTGACTTTTCTTAAACTTAACTTAAAGTGTTTGTTAGCTTATGGTGTGTTGCTATATAGATTCATTTCCGATATGGTCAGCTATCAGTCCTGTTCATTTTAATTCAAGTTTGATGAAGTGATGGGGAAAAAAAACTATTTATTCCTTGTTACTACAGTTTCAGCTTACTATCATGTCCCATCAAAAACACAATTATTTTTCTTTCTTTTAATCAACTATTCAGTGCAACTCTATTTCAGTGTAAATAAAATACTTTTAAATTAATAATTAAATCACACGTTTTTACCTTACCTTAATGAAACCAAATTTACGACATAGTGTCTTTGTGAAGAAGCAGAACTCAAACAGTATCTGAACTACTTCCCAAACCCTAATTTCCAAAGCAAATGTGTTAAATACTGTTCTTCATTTTCCTGTTCAAAGCTATTCTTAGAGATGAATGCAGTAGAAAGATGTGAGCAGAGATAACCACAAGCACATTTGCATTGTAAGGCAAGGCTATTTGTGTTACAGGTAAACTCAACATGCTTTATGTTAAAGTGCGTACAACAAGTGTCATGACAATATATGAAAAGACTTTTTTAAACTTATGATTCATTGACCTGATTAATAGAGTCTCAAAGAAAAGTGTGTTCCAATACCACAGCAATCACTGGTTATGGACAAAGATATTAGGACACTCAGGACACCTCCTCAACAAAGCATCTGTTTTTTAAACTTGTCTGACATTGTCTGAATTCTGTACCCTTGATTCTGTTTACAAGTTGGTTGTACTCTCATCTCAGGAAGTAAATTGCTGCTTTGAATAAGTTGCATAGTAAAGATGTAGAGTTACATTCCTCACATCGGCACAGTGACGGCGAACACAGGGAAATGAAACCTGTCACTTGTGAAACCTTCCAGTGTCTTCAATGAATGTCACGATGTTCAGAAACCTCTCCACATTACAGTTTCCAGTCAATAATGTATAAAGCCAGAAAGGAGATTTATAGTGCAATACAAAGGTTATTTTGTGAAACAGAATATGAGCCATTGTGCATGCTTTGTTTTTCTACTTTCTCTACGCAATAACCGTTCATAGATATGCAAACAATCTTCAGGGACCACTGATTGTTTTGACTTGTGCCATGAAGAATATCTCTTCTTCCACAAGGAATTCCACCTTGTAGGTGTTTGTTGACCCTGCTGAACAATAACCTTTTGATAACACCCTAACACCCTCCAGTTCACATGGCTCCTTCAGACAGAGGTGTCTCAAGAGGTCTTTTTTTTATACGTTCTTTACCAAACATGTTACATTACACTGATAACCTGTGATATCCATCAGTTATATGGGTGTTTTTCCAAAACTGTCAGACTTTACAAAGGTTTACCTCTCTTCAATTTTAATGAGCCCCGTCAGTGTCTGTTACACTATACCAGATAACCTCCAAAATGTCTTGAAGGTGGTTGTTGAACACTAAAGCTTTGTCTTTCATAACTTGAACTTGAATACAATTCTGATATGTGCAATTATATTCCAAACAAGTTTTTGTCAACATTTTATTGTGCCTTTTGTTTGGTTTGGAAATAAATATGGGAGCAACTTTTTTGAGGTAATTCATTTATAGAAAAGTCAAAAATGTATTTAAATGGAAAGTTATTATCAGTTCTGTGCTAAAGTGGCATTAATGCGTATGCGCTACATTAATTTCCATCTTGAAGGTACTAAGAGACGATGTACACAAAAAAGTAATTCATGGTGACTGTAGTAATGTAGAACAGTCTGTTTCCGATGGGAAAAAATAGACTGAAGAGAAACTGGAATAGCTGTAACACTA
>NW_019443967.1:0-2881 GCF_002814215.2 Seriola lalandi dorsalis
CATATACTCGGTATTCTTGATGTATGCATACAATATCCTGGTGATGTAGTGAGTGATAAAACTATTTTCCTCCTTCCCCGAATGGGCAGGCTCCACCAGTTTGGGCTCAGCCAGTAGCATCCAGGCTGCGGTGCGTCAACTAGAAGCTGAAGCTGACGCCATCATCCAGATGGTGAGAGAGGGTCAGCGGGCACGCCGGCTCCAACAGGCACCCCCACCCACCGCCTCTTCTGCCTCTGCCGCCGTCGCCGCCGGATCTTCAGTGGCGGCCCCCCATGCTCCCACTGGTGCTGCTCCCCCTGCTGGCACGGCTGCTGCTGCCACGGTTAGCATGGGTTGCACTGACAGCAGGCATACTCCTACTCACACACTGCACACACTTAAAGGGAATCATTTGAAAGATGGAAAACATAACATTGACTTCATAGTGTGACCATCCCAGTGTAGTTACTTCAAAATTACTGTGGTGGTCATCAAAATAAATGCTATGAAATGGCTAATAGCTACTGAAATGCCACATGTCTAATTTCGCTCTGCCCCTACTGGCTTTGTGCGTTTTGGAAATTAATAAGCTAACACATTAATTGTTATGCATATCTGTCTTATTTTATATTGTATTGAATTGAATTATCTGTAAACAACGTAGTGCAGTCAGTCTACAGCCTGCTACCTCAAGTGGTTCATGCATAGTGACAACATCTACAGTGCTGCCATGATGAACAATGACAGCCCCAACAGAAGGACAGATGTGCCAGTGATCCACTGCATTCTACATCAATGTCTTTGCATTGACATGTTCTACTGTTGAAATGATCTGTATGTGAATGTGCTGCCTGCTCCAAACTGTTTGATCTGTTCCACTGATGTTGTCTGTTTGCTGGCTGACATGGCTTCATGCTTTTGGCCCTGCCCCCTTCCCTTCTCAGTCCCAGTTCCAATCCTCTCAGTGGATCATGGGAATTTCATTTTGCATGGCAGTATAAGTCATGACGGATTACTATGAAAAAGAAAACTGTTACATTAATCATTAATTATTCCATGTTTTTTCTCCCTGTTGTTCATCCTCTGTCGCTCTGGTCCTTCCTGATTTGTTTTCTCTAGTCTGAAGTGCAGTCAATGTCAGAAGCCCAGGCAGCCCAGAGAGATGACTCTCCAATGGATGTGGACCAGCCCTCTCCTCTAGAGCAGGACCCTGCACCTCTGGGTATGACTTGCTTGCAAATTGTTCAAACTGATGTGCTGTGTTTTCTTCAGTAAGTGAGACCCCATCCCTCCACATCCAGTGATCACCTTCTCTGATATAATGCTTTGGATATTTACCTGGGATTGTTTTTACTTAATTTGTTTAGTTCAGCATTTGCACAGTGATAAAGAACCTCTAAATACAATGCTTTATCAATTGTTGAATTGCTGAATAGACACTGTGTTTAAACATTGTGGTTTTTGCTAAGTTTTATAGGAATAGGTTGATATGTTTCAGTGTGTTTGCACTGTGCATAAGACAATGTGTGATTGATTGATTGATTGATTGATTTGGACTAATTGTATCTAAAACAGGCAGAGCAGCAGTAATAACTCAGGCAATTATAATCTTGATTGACAAATATCAACACTGGAGCAGTCCTTTTTATTTAGAAAAAAAATTGTTTTGTCTTCTAGTAGGCAAAGGTTGATGAAAGCATAACCGGTGCAATGGTTCAATGTATATTGGAAATTCCTTTTTTTAGATGAAGAAGGAAATGGCCAGTCAGAGAGTGAGGAGAGACTTCCAGACCTCCCTCTGCTCAGTGAGCAGCTGTTGTTGGATGAACTATGGGACATGCTTGGGGAGTGCCTAAAAGAGCTGGAGGAGTCCCACGACCAGCATGCTGTACTGGGTAGGTGAAATCCCTCTGAGGAAATGTGTTTCTCTATGCTATGTGTGATTCATATTGTGTCTATATCTGTTGAAGGAGCATGGTTAATTGATCTGTTCCCCTAATGATATTTTCTTTGTTTTTTCAGTTCTCCAGCCTGCTGTGGAGGCCTTCTTCCTTGTCCATGCCACTGAGCGAGAGAGCAAACCTCCTGTTAGGGACACCCGGGAGAGCCAGCTTTCACACATCAAAGATGAGCCTCCACCGCTGTCCCCAGCACCCCTTACACCTGCCACACCTTCATCCCTAGACCCATTCTTTTCCAGGGAACCATCCTCCATGCACATCTCCTCCAACCTGCCACCGGACACCCAGAAGTTCCTCCGTTTTGCCGGTGAGCCTGAGAGATTTCCGTTAGGAGAAGGATAAAGCTTTGTTCCATTTTGTAGCCCAGTGTATAACAAGACTCATTCTTCTTTCTTTTTAGAAACTCACCGCACAGTGCTTAACCAGATCCTGCGCCAGTCCACCACTCACTTGGCTGATGGGCCTTTTGCAGTACTGGTTGACTACATACGCATCCTTGACTTTGACGTTAAGAGGAAGTAAGGAGGATTATCTTACACTCCCATCTTATACTGTCTAATAGACAGTTATTGGCTTTTTAACTTACTAACCCTCTGGTCTTTCTGGCTACCTCTACAGGTACTTCCGCCAGGAATTAGAGCGACTGGATGAAGGCCTGAGGAAGGAGGACATGGCTGTGCATGTGAGGAGAGATCACGTGTTTGAGGACTCCTACAGGGAGCTGCATCGCAAGAGCCCAGAGGACATGAAAAATAGGCTGTAAGGCTCCATTGCCTTTCTATCCACTTGTATGTCCTCTCAATTCAGAACTGCTCAACCTGAGCCATTCTCTGCTCCCTTTGCTTTACAGGTACATTGTGTTTGAAGGGGAGGAGGGCCAGGATGCTGGTGGCCTGCTGAGGGAATGGTACATGATCATCTCCCGGGAGATGTTCAAC
>NW_019443968.1:0-4349 GCF_002814215.2 Seriola lalandi dorsalis
ATTGGGCGTCTCTGAGAAACCTGGTCGTCTCCCTGATGAACTCCATGAAGTCCATCATCTCCCTCATTTTCCTTCTCTTCCTCTTCATCGTTGTCTTTGCACTGCTTGGCATGCAGCTCTTCGGTGGCAGGTAACAATAAAAACTCATGAGCAATCATCCGAATAAATACTAGCGCTTATAGCTCTGTGCATCATTCCTAATGAGTTCATAAAGAAATTGAGTAAGGCGACGAACTAGCCAGGCAGAGACAGGAATCTAATCAATCTGGCTTAAAATAGAGACTGTTTTCTCCTACTCAGCTGGGTAGACATGTCCTGTGGTTCCACTAAATACACATTCACAAATAAAATAAAAAAACAAGGCTGAAGTAGACATAATGGTTCAGTAGATTACTCTTTATTGAATACACACAGTAGAAAAAAGAATAGATTGCCCTATGGTTCACAGTTGTTTTCATTATACCGAGACACCGTGTGAGCTCTGTAGAGAGTTGAGGCTCTTGAGCCTTTGTCACACAGCCATTGTTGCTTGGTTTTCCCTCAAGTCGAAGGCCGTTTTCCACAAGCTGTCACTTCAGTAAAGACTGGCTGAGTTAGACAAGCATGGCCTTGTGTATGAACTGCCCTCTAGAATACAGAACACACAGAAAAAACAAACTCTAGCTCCATCAGCCAGCCAGTCAGAGAGGAGGAGGATTGATTTTCTCTGACTGAAAAAATAAAATAAATACTAGACCCAGATCTTCTTTTTAAAGACCGTATGTGTCACATCTTTTTCACAGGTTCATCTTTGAAGACTACACCCCGACAAACTTTGACACCTTTCCTGCAGCCATTATGACCGTCTTTCAGGTCTGGAAATAAACCTGACAATTTATTGCTCTCTATTTCACACACCTTCATTACAGTGAATCACAATGTACCAGAATTATCCATTTTTAGTGTAACAGCATTTTAGCAAATATGGAGTTTATAGCTAACCTCAGCAGTTATGCTCTGACTAGTTTTATAGATGATATTCTGTGTGATTGTGGATGTGTTTTCTCAGATCCTGACTGGAGAGGACTGGAATGAAGTTATGTACAACGGTATTCGCTCTCAAGGTGGAGTGAAGTCTGGCATGTGGTCCTCCATCTACTTTATAGTGCTCACGTTGTTTGGAAACTGTATCCTTCATCACTCTTTGCCTTCTTTTCATTGTGTAACTTAGATTATTTTGTATTTAGTAAATGTTTTTGCAATTTTCCCTTTACAATTGTCACTTTCTTTGTTATTGTGGAGTAAGTCCCATATTTTCCAGTTAATTTCCTGGAAACTTTCCTGGTATTTAGTTTTAAATTTCAAGGATAATTTTTTATTCTACATTTATTAAGTACCTGCTCGTTATATTCAGGTTTTTCAGTAAAAACAAGGAATTTGTAGAAGGAAAGTGTATAGTTCATAAGTAGATTTCAGTATCCATCACTTTCCTAGAAAGAGTAACAACACTTTCTCCATTTCCCTTACGGTGTGTACCAAACTGTATAGACCTCAATTTGAAATATTCCAGTAATTAACAGCTAAGTGCCGGTAAATGTTTAGGAGAGATTTCAGGAAATTAGGTAGAAAATATGGGAAAATCAAGCGTCACCGGGATATGACACCTGAAGTAGTTATGTTGCTGGACACCTGTTGAATTTAATCCCATATGTCACTCATCTTTCAGCCCAGGTTTCATCCACCAATTTAAGAAAGGTATCTGGATCTCTTGGTTTGCACAATGTTTGAGGTACTTCACCAGCCATTTCATGCCAAACAGGTAACCTACCACACAGTCTGCTTGTGTGAGGTTGAGAGCTAAACGTGGCTGCCTGTGATCTGATTTTATACTTGGGTTACATCACACAGACCAACTGAGCTGCAGAGGTGCAGTCTGGGTTGTGATTATAAGTGGAATCTCCAACACTAGTACCATTATCTGTCTCTGAACAAGGAGTCAGTGTTGTGTCAGTCCTTAACACAGGTGTGACCAGACACTCTGCTGAATGTCTTCTTGGCCATTGCTGTGGATAATCTTGCAAATGCACAAGAACTTACTAAGGTAATAAAAAAGTGAATAACAAAAAAGCCTTAACTGAAAGAACAAGGCTGGTCTTGCCTGCTTTTATTCTTGCAAGAACCTGTTACTTAATGCTAAATAGTTTTAATAATCTCTCCACTCTGTCATGTCCAGTTCTGCTCTTTCCTCCTTTTCACTTAAGTTCTGTTTAATTATTTAAACTCAGATGATACAGCTGTTCAGCTGCCTTTTCCTCTTTTCCTCTTTTGATCAGGATGAAGAGGAAGCAGAGGCGGCGTTCAACCAGAAGCACGCTCTCCAAAAGGCGAAGGAGGTCGGACCATTGTCCTCCTTCATGTCTTCAGAGTAAGTGCTGTATGCAACCGCTCTCCCTGCCTGACCTCTTATCTCCTCCCTCTGTCTCTCTCCTCCTCTCCCTCCCTCCTTCCTTCCTTCCTCCAGGGAGTGTCTATATAGGACTAACCCACAGTGCCAACACTTTGCATGAGTTGCTGTAGCCTCCAGCAAATGGCGAGTCTATCATTTGGTGCAGTAGATTCGGATTACTAATAATGCAGAACAGTTATAGAGGGAAGCTAAGGGTCATCAATACAGAGCCTCAAGTTGTGCTGATGTGTAAGTGCTGGTTTGTAGCACTTAAATGTGACTTGGAGCCTGTTTAGGGAATCAGTATTTGGTGCTGTCCCACTAGAGACTTATTGATACGTCTTTACTGAAAGGTCTACTAACTAACCTCCGCCTGCTCCCACCACTGTAATTTTCTCCAAATTGAAGTCCATGTCTCCATGGTTACTGGTTCCACACCGGGTTGGGAGGTGCTTATATTGTTGTCATGGAGATAGGATTACTCAGTGTCCAAATTAACATGGTGTGTCCATTACAGTAATATACTTCTGTACTCAGCAAAATGAAAGTTGTGACTAGGAGAGAGTGTAAGGAAGTGAAATAAGTGTGCGCAGGCTTTGATCTGTTGAAGTGCTCTCACTTTAATTCATAAAGTAACGCGACCTTGTTTTCTCAATGCCCAGGTTTCCTGCTTGCAAAATAGGTTTTTTTTCTCAGGGTTGATTGAACAGTGCCTTGTCATAGGTGGTGGAAGTGCATGTGCATGCACAAGAGTGGGGACCTCTGGCTCAGTATGCACGCTGTGTATGGACAAACAAGCAGTTTGTTGCATGGGCATGTGGAAAATTTCACAAGATAACGTTTAATTAACATTAAATTATGTACCTTCTTCTTTCTGTCCTTCTGTCTTTCTTTCCTTCTTTCTTGAGGCCTTGCCATTTTCATAAACTTTACTCAATGGAAATTAAATTAAAGCAAAACAGAAATAAAAGTAGGGATATGCATTAGTGTCAGTTGAGCCAGCTGAGGGTCAGGCCCTTGTCAGAGCCCATAGAGAGGACTGGAATACCATGGGGTCGTCTGGGCCGCCATCTGTATTCAGAAAGGACACTCTGAACTTTAAGGGTTTCTGGTCTCAACTCTGATGTCAGCTATGAAACCCCCGACAGTAACTGCCCCTGCTGACCCTGAAGAAACTTGCATGACAGCATTTGCTCAATAAAAAAAGAGAGATGCAGCATGTTGGAGCCTGATGATAATTTCATTTTGGGAAGGCATGCGTCTGGTCAGCATGATCAAAGGAAGAAAAACAGAAATTACACACACACACACACACTCACTGAGAATTCTCTTGACGTACAATACAACAAATGATAATGGGACTGTAATATTTGGATAGTGTTTTCAGTGTGTGTACAGTTTTTCTTCCACTCTGAAGTCTTTAATCCCACACCCAAGTGCTCTTGAGTAGTCTGAATATTTAACCTAATATATTGAAGCTCCGCACATGAGTTTGGCTCTACCAGCATGTCCTGAAAGAATGCAAACGTGTGAGTGCTCTGAGGTGGCAGTGATGTTCAGAGCTGCATCCCAATGTGATGGTTTTGTTCAAAGGGTATTTAAATATGTACTCTTCCCCTGTGTTTGCTGATGGAGCCCATCTCTGTGTTTTCTACTTGTGCCCATACTGTAGCTCAGACTGTCTAATCTATTAAAGATGTCTTCTTATCAATGTTGCGCTTACTGTTGATGTTTATGAATGTTGTTTAATTGTTTCTAATACTGCTACCATCTTGTTTGTCAATGTGCCGCTTGGCTCCAATGGAGACACACACCAAAACATCAGGAGTCCAGTCCAAATTTATCCTTTATTCATTATAAACGTTAAAAGGACGGATGTTTGCAATGGAAATTATTCTATCGCAAACAGGCTGCATGATGTAGC
>NW_019443969.1:0-2804 GCF_002814215.2 Seriola lalandi dorsalis
TGCCAGAGAAGTATTTCATTTCCCTAGCTATCTGTTTGCAAGAATTGTTTTTCTGATCCAAGTCCCTGGTATCTTGTTAAAGTTGTGTTGAAAAGAATTGGGAAGCCGTTGGCAGCATTGATCAATTTTCCCTCCGTTATGTTGAAGCTCATTTATTAGTGGATTAGTGGAAAACAACTTTGTGCCTCCATTTTCTCTGGGTATCAAAATAACTGCTGTTGGTTGGTTGATCCTATGCACCAGAGGCTATTGGCTTTAAGATGAAACTTCTTCATTCCAAAACTTAGCTGTTGGACCCAAGAGACCGAGAAACCAAACAGCTCTCCTATTCTGCTCTATGCTCCTATATTATACCACCTTGCCTGTACATCAGTTAGTTTTTGGTAATTTGATGAAATCGAGAGCCAAAGTCATGGTGTATGTTAGGCCACTAAAAACAAATATTGAATATGCAACAATATTCGATTGTTTTTCAAAAAAACTGCCTTCCTTACTAAATATATGAAGTGAGCCACACAACAAACGGTTGAGAAAAGCTGTGGTCTAAGTTTCGATTTTTAGTTATGAGCATAAATACTAAGGCCAATGGGATTTTTAATGACATTTCCTTACTTAAAGAACAGAACTCAGAGGTTTTATTTGAGCTTTTTACACAAAAAAGTAACGTGAGCACAGTGTAAACTAAAGGGATGATTTTGTCAGAAATCTGAATTGGACACATCACCAAAGCTATAATAAAGATATATATAAAAATGCAGATAATGTACTTAATTGAAAGTAAAGACATTATCAAACCATAGTGTACCTAGGGTACCTCTGGGGCCCCTGGAGGTCTGGGACCCAAGAGCAGTTGCCCACTTGGCCTAGTTGGTAATCAAGCCTAGCTAATGATTAGTCTTTCACTCCTTGTGGGCATTGGCAGCAAGCATATCAGGCTTCAATTTACTTGACTGGCCTCCTGTTGCCTCTCCAGTCCTATAGTCAGAATGTGTAAACAGAGGCTAAGTGATATTAGACTGACGCTAAGTTAAACAAGTGAGAGGAAAAGAGGAATAAAATTATGCTGTGAATCCTACAAACTGAATGTGATCTGGCTAAAACGTTAAACTCATTTTTGTATGGCAAAGATAATCACCTGTAGTTCTCTTCATGAATAAGAAATGAAAAAATTCACATAATTTCCCAGTTGTTAGTTTTCCCAGCTGAAAATCACCATAGTCTCATAGTTCCGACCGATTCTGGTATTCCTTTGATAGATGTGATCTTTATTTTTATCGACAGTTTTGTCACACAGGACATGATGGATAATATGTATCAATCCACACAATACGGTTATCATGTACAGCATGAAGCGCTAGGTTCGTTTTTTCAATGAAGACTTCAGAGGTGATGGAGCACACAATTGAGCAGGGAATCAAAAGCAAAGGGCAGATTAAGAAATTGTCCGGTTACAACATTATTAAACACATCAGTTCTTATCACATCCATATTCTTCTTTTCCTCTGCATGTCTTCATTCACTCTCCTCTCCCTCATTAAAAGCTGCCATTCTCTTCTAATTCTCTTCCTATCTGATTTGTCTCATCTCTGTTGAATTTCTACATTTTCTCCTTCATCCCACATGTAATTTTGTGTAACTAAAACTGGTGTATTTCCTGTCTGGACAGGCCTCATTTTCTTGCACCTGTTCATGTGTTTGTGTCACATCTTTCACCTCTATACCTCCCTCCTCTGTTCACACCTGAGCCTACCGCTGTCCAGTCAAATTGCTGTGTTTTTATTTCTATGCTCCAGGTGTGGATTGTGCACTATAACATGTAATTTAATCAACAAATGAATGGGGATTGCCATGGATGAAATTTTTTAAAGGACATTAAAAATACATATTTTTGACATAAAACCCCAACACACAAACAGTTTGCTTTAAAACACAGACACATTTTCCTCAAAATGTTATAAATAATCAGGTGTTCTGTCTCCTTGTTTAACAATTGAAAGCTAACTTTGTGAACCTATTTGTGTGAGGTTACAACCTTCATAGTGGCTCTGTTTTATTGTTATGTTCATTGTTATGACCCAGAAAAATTTCCCAAATAACCTTTTATTCTTATTGTCTCCTTTCTTGAATGTGCTGCCATACTGCATAGAAATTGACAGTAAAATGTGATTAACTGTGACTGTCCTATTCTAGTGGCAACATTAAAAGTTGCCTAACGGTGTGCACTGTAAAAAAGTTGAGCTCTCTTTTCAACACTTCATTTATTTCGTGAGTGATGAGTGCCCATTCAACTTTTTGCACTTTTGTCGGTAATTGACCTTTTAGAGGGTGTAGTTGTAGTAAGAGGGCATCACAGGCAGAGAGTCGTTGCTGGGTGTCTGAAATATGATTCTGAAATACCAGTGGCTGGAAGCAGTCATTTACTCAAGGCCTGCATGCTCATTTCTGTGCAATATTACCTTATTCCTCATTCCTGTAATGGACCTAGAAAGGCTATGTGGATGGAGATTTTTAATGAACGCTGGTCACTGTAGAGAAAGAAGGAAAGCTTGACAGAATCTGAAGCAGATGGAGCTGCGTTGTTTTGGGCATCGGCTCTGTGTGAGAGGGTTTATCTCTTCTTCTGTGTGTCTGACCACATATGTTACAGCCTGCCTGTGATTATTTGGGAATTTGAATTTGCAGTGATGCATACATCATACTGTATGTGTAAATGTAGCATTACACAAATTTGTGGATTCCACATGCAATATTTACAAGTAAGTCTAACATAGTAAGATAGACTAAACGGTTTTAATGTGTGAAAC
>NW_019443970.1:0-2879 GCF_002814215.2 Seriola lalandi dorsalis
AGTGACTTTTAGAAAGCAATGGTGAAGAATGTGTAATAAATAATGTGATTGCTTTTATCACTGAGTAAGAAGTAAAGTAATATCATTCATAAAATTTTGGAGAGTAATAAATAATTATTAACAGATATTTTTTCAGAGCAAATTCTTCACCACTACTATTTACATTACATTCCTTAAAAGGTTCTGATTCTTTTGACCATTGCAAAGCCTAAGAGACTGTCCATTGTCCCATAATGGGCCTGAAAGTCTCCGACATCTGAAAAATGCTTTCAAAATTCAAACATACGCTCATATTGATGTTTAAGTTGCTTTTAATACATAAGCATCTATTTTGCACCTTAATCTTGAGTTTATTTTCATTAGTTTTGTATTCCTTTACTATAGACCCCTTCAATGCAGAAACATGTTCACCTTTTGGTAACATCTTAGTAATCATGTCGGACTGGTCAACAATGCAGAACGGTTATGCCACCAAATCTAGGGTGTGCCACCTCAATTAATTGAATCTGACCACAGAAAAATTAATTACTGCAGCATGTTTTTTGCAATCAGATAGATATAGGAGGCTTAATTAACATCTGTCAATGCCTCTCATTGAATCAACTTGCAGAACAATACTTTTTTCCAAAATGCATACACATTACTTGTTACTTCTTTAAAACATTTTTGTGAATGTTGTTTTTCACTTATCATTCCACAAAGCATTTGCAAAGTGTAGATAAATTGCAGATTAAGCTGATTAGATGAAGCTTGATTGCAGCTTTTGAAAAACCTAATCTGTAATAACCAGGGCTTAATTTGTCTGATTGGAAAGCAGACCAACCTAAATTAAAGAAAACACAATGGGGCAGTTACTGTGGGAATAGGTAGAGAGGCCTGCGCTGATATATCTTTAATGAATAACTTACCGACCCTTGGACCAGCAGTGGGTAGAGCCTTGTTTACCTCAGCCCAAACCTGCACTCCAACACCGTATGCTACTTCACTCTTCCATTATAGGGTGTGTGTTGAGGCCTGTGCCCACTGTTTAGCCTGGCGCAGAGGCACTTCTGTAGCTGTAGGAATTTGGTCTCCCACATATTCTAAAACCCACTTTCACGTGTGTCCCAGTTGGCCAGCACACCTTATCTGTGATGCAAAAGAACACTTTCATAAGTGCCCTGCTGGAGAGGGAAAACACACAAACAAAGAAATATTCAGACATAGATTGAACTTTGTTGTTTTCAACCAATTTGTTGGGTAGGTGGTGGTGGGCAAATGGGTTGTTTTTCCACCCATTTAAAAAATTTACAAGATCGGTGAGTAAAACATCTACATTGAATGTGGGATCATCATTATGACATTAAAAATGTAAACATTTCTAGAGGCCTTTCGGAGTCCCAGTGTGAGCAGATTTCTTCTACACTGATGCTTTCAATGTTGACCATTTAACACTGATGTCATAACTGTCCTCAAGGGAGTTTTTCTTTAACAAAGAGGATAACCTAGTTCAAAAACACTGAGCAAAGGACAATGGCAGAGCAGAAATGGTCCGTAAGTCCATGCCATTGTAGCTGAATGCTTTTAACGTCACTGTTCCTTAGACAGACATCACCTTGTGTCTAAAAGTGGGTCTGAACCAGGAGAAACAGCCATTAAGAGCAATTCAGCTGCATGAAAGTAGTGTCTGACAGGTCCTCTCTCAGTGACAGATGCCATTATAACCTGTAAAATGTGATACTGGCACTTTAAGGTTTGTGTCATTTTACCCTTCAACTCTGGCAGCCCATCTGCTCAATTCTGAGGGCACGCTCCTTTGTTTTAGGTCATATAGCCAATGTGTTCAACATCCGTTACTTCACCAAGTCAAGTCAATTCTTTACACACATACAGTACCAAATTATAACAGAAGTTATCTCACAGCACTTTTCATATAGAGCAGGTCTAGACTGTACTCTAAACAATATTATTTACAGGGGCACAACATTCCCCCATGAGCAAGCACTTGGTGACAGTGGCAAGGAAAAACTGCCTTTTAACAGGAAGAAACCTCAAGCAGAACCAGGCTCAGGGTGGGCGGCCATCTGCCTTGACCGGTTGGGTTGAGAGAGAAAGAGAGAGGGGGAGAGGGGAAAGAGAGACAGAGAGAAGGGAGAGAGAGGGAGTGCCAGTGTTTATTATAACTAATTTCTAATTTTAAATCCCCTTTGAGGGGAGATACTGTATTAAGGAATATTTTTAGGCTGTGAGTCCGTTGGCCAGCTCAAAATGACTTTCTCTGTTACATTGTTTTTTCATATACACTACAGTATAAGGTTATTATCCCCTCACAACAAAAACAGAATCTATCTGCCCCTGTTTCTGAGGGCAGTATAGTTTCTAAGGCTTTGAATCAAGACTCCATTTCTTGAACTACAACTCCTTCAAACAAGAAGCTATGGGGGAAAAAAAATACTCAAATTTTCATCGTCACCACAGTTCAGATGACAATTATGACAGCCCAGGTTTAATCATAGAATCGGGTAGTTCATTTTCTCAATGTCAACATGAAACCTTGTCAAAAAATGAATTCTGTCTTTCTCTCGGGAGATAAGCAGGCTCCAGTGCACCGGGCTCATTCAGAGGAAAAAAACTTGCAGGTCACAAGGCAGCGACTTGCATGTTTTCTTATTTTTTTTCACCCTCTCGCTCTATCCTCCCCCTCTCCTTTTTTCTGAAAACCACCCAAGAAGAGATTAATCATGAAGGGAAAACTCAACTTCACCCTCTAGCTGCAGGTCACAGTTCTTATTTCGTGTGGAATTGGCTTTCGGAAAGCAGAAGGCCTGCCCGGGGGGCAGGGACCTGATATGAGAGGAATTTGAGAATGAAGCAGAGGGGATTGATTAGCCCACTTCATA
>NW_019443971.1:0-2876 GCF_002814215.2 Seriola lalandi dorsalis
TACTTTCTGTGTATTTGCCCATGTTTGGAGGTCAGAGGACATACAGATGGAAGGAAACAAGGGGAAACAAGCACAGTAGCTATCCAGAGAGAGATATGACTTTGTCCTGGCAATAAATCACTGCTGAAATTAATGTATTGAGGAGATTTACATCATTCTGTGGATGTGATGCTGAAATAAGCAGTAACATGATTCCAACTTTGATTCTCTCTGCTGGTGCAGTTCCACTGTGGCAGCTGAACAATTTCACTATATTTAAACAATTTGCACCATTATTATCAATATTGTAGAATGGTAATAATCATTACCCTGTTTCCTATTTCTACTTCCCATTTCAAAACTTGTTTTAAAAACAATTCTCTTATGTCTAGTTTAGTTAGTTTAGTTTATTTATTCATTTATTTAGTGGGGACGATGCAAGGGAGTTTATATCTGTTGCCAATTTTCAACTAGTGTCCCTAGTTGGGTTTTACATGTAGGCCACAGTGTAAATAAAATAGTCAGTTTTCACTATCATTAAACCACAATACACTACAGATATGAAACCAGAGTAAAATACTATACTGAAATGCATTGATTATGATGTATAATCTAAGAGACAACAGTGAAAACAAAACAAACAAAGAGATAATATCATGCAATTTTACAAGTTTATGTTTATAAGTAAGCCATTACAAAAATGCATAAATGGCAATTCATTAATACTAAACAATATTAGACTAACATTTTCACTATAAACATACTAATATTTTGCAGGTGTGACGTTTACCAGGTTCACGTCCTTAATTAAGCATGTTATCACACTGTCATTTGCCAATTAGCAGTTAACACAAAGTGAAGCTGATGCTGATGGGAATTTCATCAGCTTCTCTGCAGGTACGAGCATGTGGTGGCATGAGATTGGCTACAGCCTCTCTAATCTAAAATTTAGCTGTTTTATAGTGTAAATTAAACACCTTGATGATGGGCTTGATGACTCTTGGTCAGAATCAACAGCACTTAAGGCTCTAGAAGTGATGGGCATTGAGGACAAGCAGTTGCTATTATTTTAGGGAGTAGAGACCACTCATAAACATAATCAGTAAAATGATTATTGTAACGATAAAAGCAATTGCGGATCTTTTGCTTGAATTAATTAATTAAACTGTAGATTTCCTACTGGAAATAATAAATGATGAGACAGTCTCTACAAAGTGATATACAAGCCAAGTCCCTATAGCAACACTGCAGAAAATATTAGTCATTCTCAATTCAGTATTTTAGGATATATTGTACAGTAGTGTACCTTTATTTCTCACGGCTTGATTACTCTGTTCTCTGGCAGATTATTTGCCTTGTCAGCTCTCTGCCTATAAATTCATATACCGCATGGCCAAAGGCAACATATTTCTAATTGAGGCAGGAGTTCAGTTTTCTGATTGAAGCCGTTCTTGATTATGTGTTTGTGCTTGTGTGTGAAAGACAGAGAGAGGAATGAAAAACCGTTGAGATAACGAGCCCTCAGTGCCTTTTCCAAAGCACCAAGCTGATAACAGTACTTTAACAAACTGCAACTGTGATGTTAAACCATACACTGTATATAAAGATGGATGTGGCGTCCATGACGTCACCCATTGGTTTCTGAAGAGTGCTTTTGGGTGAGAGTGGGCTGCTCCGGCGTCACTATCTTAGCAGTGCCTGACCACACCTTACCCCCCCAGCTAATCCCAAAATGGGCGAATAAGTGGGGTGGTGTGTGGAATCGAAACCTCGGTGCATGCTGGTATACGTTCAGCCAACTGTAACTCACAGCAGCAGACCATCAATTATGCATAACTTTAAGCCTTAATAAAATTTAAAAGGGTGAGTTATACAAAGATTCACTCATGTACAGTTGCCACGAAGGGAGAAATGATCTATAGAGAATAAAACCGTTTTTTGTACCAGGCTGTAGACATGTTTATTTCTGCTGTAAAGTTGGGCATTTAACATGGGAGTCTATGGGGATGCACTCGCTTTTGGTGTCAGCCTCAAGTGGCCATTTGAAGAACTGCACTTCTGTGTTGGCTTCATTTTTCAGCCCTGGAGGTTGCTGCTTGCGTTAAACAGAAATCAAGGTTCTAATATTGATAAACTGTGTAGCTACAAGTATGTAATTGCAAAACATCTGTGATGTTTTAGTTACAACTACTTCAAAAAGAGAAAACTGAAATTTGAAACAACCGTTTTTCTCTTCCTTCCTTTTCCCCTCCATCCTCACCTGAGCGTCCATCTCTCTGGATGTCCACATGGTGCCAGGCGCCATCATTGACCTTAGCCAGCGTGGCCTTGACCTTGATGGTCCCAGACCCCATATCCAGCAGCAGGTACAGCCCTCCATCCAGCAGCTCCACCGCAAAGAAATCAACCTTGTTGTTCTTCTGGCCCTTAGCATCCCGTCGGTCCTGGGGCTTACCGTGGGTGAAGAGTATCAGCCCATTGGGTTCGGAGGTGCGGAAGTCGAAAGAAATGGATCCCACGCGTTTGGTGTTCCATTTCGGCAAAGCCAGGTAAGAGTCAGGGGTCTCGAAGTTGATGGGGTCGAGGGTGGGGACATTTTCGCACTTGAAGACAATGTCGCCCTGGAGCTTCATCTTGGGGTCCACGATACGAGCGAGGCGGGACAGCTCCAAGCGGATATCATTGTTCTTGTACACCACCTGGGGAAGAAATACAAGGGTTGGAGGATTCTCATATATGCAACAAATACATGATAGGCATCCAAGTGTAAAGATGATGATTATACCACAGCGGGAATTGTTTTTGTTTTTTCAGTTGTTCACAATTTGCCGCTGTAGGGGATAAATTGCCACTGCAGTAATGGTTGAGAAATATTTATTTCTATGTGAATGAATTGC